>NC_044907.1:88838052-89091755 GCF_001633185.2 Quercus lobata | reverse complement strand
GCCACCGTCAACTCCTACCCTTTACCAAGCAAATTCCGCATGCCACAAATAGACAGTTATGACGGGGTCAAGGACCCGCTAGACCACCTGGAGACCTTCAAGACCCTAATGCACCTTCAAGGAGTAGCGGACGCCATCATGTGTAGGGCCTTCCCTACAACACTGAAGGGCGTAGCGAGAATTTGGTTCAGCCGACTGGCACCAAACTCCATCGGCACCTTCAAAGAGCTCAGCGCTCAGTTTACCGCACACTTCATTGGAGGCCATCGATACAAGAAGTCTACAGCGTGCTTGATGAGCATGAAACAGCGAGAAGATGAAACTTTAAGGGCTTACATCTCCCGCTTCAACAAAGAGGCACTCTCAGTCGACGAAGCCGACGATAAGATCCTTGTTGCGGCATTCACGAATGGCTTGAAGAAGGGAAAGTTTTTGTTTTCCCTATACAAAAACGACCCTAAGACCATGTCGGAAGTTCTTTACCGCGCCACGAAGTATATGAACGCTGAAGATGCCCTATTAGCTCGGGAAGAGAAGCCCAGGAAAAGAGAACGACAGGAAGACAATCGGCAGGACCAAGGCCGCAAGAAGACAAGAACAGGAGACCGGAGGGAAGAAAGACGCCCTAGACCAATGGGGGGAAGGTTCACGAGCTTCACTCCACTAACAGCCCCGGTGGATCAAGTCCTTATGCAAATCAAGGACGAAGAGGCTCTGACGTTCCCAGGAAAACTGAAGAGCGACCCCAACAAACGTTCCAGGGATAAGTATTGCCGTTTCCACCGCGACCACGGCCACGACACGGCTGATTGCTATGACCTCAAGCAGCAGATTGAGGCCCTTATCAGACAAGGAAAGCTGCAGAGATTCGTTAGCAAGGAGAGAGCGGATCCCCCCGCACAAGACCAGCACCCCCGACGGGACAATGAGCGACCGAGGCCTCCGATCGGGGATATCAGGATGATCGTAGGAGGAATGGCTGCCGCCGGGTCATCCAAGAAAGCCCGCAAGACCTATCTTCGGATGGTACAAAATGTTCAGCTGACGGGAGTCGTGCCGAAGATAGCACGGAGAGAAGGTCCCATAATCGGATTCTCAGAGGAAGACGCGCGACGCCTTCACCATCCACATGACGATGCGCTCGTCGTCAGCCTGCGTGTGGGGGACTACAACATGCACCGGGTGCTGGTCGACAATGGCAGTTCAGTGGAATTCTATACTATACAGCGTTCCAGCAGATGAGGATCGACAGAGAGCGGTTGATCCCAACCAACGCCCCGCTTGTTGGCTTCGGCGGGAGCCGGGTATTCCCATTAGGCGCAGTCACATTATCCGTCATTGTAGGCGATTACCCTCAACAAATAGCCAGGGACGTGACATTCTTGGTGGTCGATTGCTCATCAGCCTACAACGCTATCCTCGGGCGACCCACGCTCAACTCATGGAAGGCAGTAACTTCCACCTATCACCTAATGATCAAGTTCCCGACTGATTACGGAGTAGGCGAACTGCGCGGGAGTCAGATGGCCGCACGCGAATGCTACATAGCCATGATGGAAATGGAGGATCAGGTTCAGGCTTTAAGCATAGAAGAGCGCCGGACGGTAACAGAGCCGGTCGAGAAGTTGGAAGAGATACCCCTTGACAATTCCGATCCTAGTCGAACGACCAAAATTGGAACGCTCGCTAACACCACGATCCGTCAGGAGCTCATAACCTTCCTCAGACGCAATCAGGACGTATTCGCGTGGGATCATGAAGATATGCCGGGAATAGATCCTTCAGTCATGGTGCATAGGTTGAACGTATCGCCCGCCTTTCCACCTATCAGACAGAAGAAGAGAGTGTTTGCCCCCGAGCAGACCGAGCCATAGCAGAAGAAGTCAGAAAGTTACGGGAAGCAAGTTTTATTAGAGAAGTATACTATCCCGACTGGTTAGTAAATGTGGTGATGGTCAAGAAGGCGAGCGGGAAATGGCGGATGTGCGTGGACTTCACCGATCTCAATAAGGCCTGCCCCAAGGATAGCTACCCCCTCCCGAGGGTCGATATCCTAGTAGACTCCACGGCTCAACACCAGCTGCTGAGCTTTATGGACGCCTTCTCGGGGTACAACCAAATCCGAATGCATGAAGCCGACCAAGAGAAAACGTCGTTCGTAACCAGCCAAGGCCTCTTCTGTTACAAGGTGATGCCCTTCGGCCTAAAAAACGCAGGCGCAACGTACCAGAGACTCATGAACAAAATGTTCGCGCAGCAGATTGGGAGGAATGTCCAAGTCTATGTGGACGACATGTTGGTGAAAAGCCGAAGGGAGGAAGATCATCTAGGAGATCTCAAAGAAACGTTCGACACACTTCGCTCCTACAATATGAAGCTCAATCCAGGAAAGTGTGCCTTTGGAGTAACGGCAGGAAAATTCTTAGGATTCATGGTGTCTCAGAGGGGCATTGAAGCAAATCCGGACAAGATCCAGGCCATCCTGGATATGGCACCACCAAGAAACGTGAAGGAGGTACAAAGCCTCAACGGAAAGATAGCGGCACTAAACAGGTTCGTGTCAAGGGCTACGGACAAGTGTTTACCCTTCTTCCGAACATTGAAGAAATCCTTCGAGTGGACTGACGAATGCCAGCAAGCGTTCGAAGAACTGAAGGCTTACCTTTCCTCCCCACCATTACTAAGCCCGTCGCAGCCAGGAGAGGAGCTTTTTCTCTATCTAGCCGTCTCCCCCGCGGCGGTTAGCGCAGCCTTGATCAGAGAAGAAGAGAAAGTGCAAAAGCCCGTGTACTACGCAAGCCGAGCGCTTCATGGGGCCGAAGAAAGATACCCGCCCATGGAAAAACTTGCCTTTGCATTGGTTACGGCAGCCCGCAAACTCAAGCCGTACTTCCAGGCCCATACGGTGAACGTCCTGACTGACAAGCCTTTAAGGCGAGCAATGAGCAGTCCCGAGGCCGCGGGACGATTGGCATTATGGGCCATAGAACTGAGCGAATTTGATATTCAATACCGCCCACGGACTGCCATCAAAGGACAGGTCGTCGCCGACTTTATAGCTGAGTTCACTCATGATGAAGACAAGGGGGCAGCAGAGTCCCCTCAATGGAGCATATATACGGACGGGTCATCTAACAGACAAGCCGCAGGGGCCGGCATTGTGCTATTATCGCCCGAAGGAGACACCATTGAATGTATGGTCCGTCTTGATTTCCCTGCCACTAACAATGAATCAGAGTATGAGGCTCTGATAGCAGGGCTCGACCTCGCCAAAGCGGCAGGAGCCGCGAGGGTAGTCATCTACTGCGATTCACAGGTCATCACTAACCAAATAAATGGAGACTATGAGTGCAAGGGCGAAAAGATGAAGAAGTACCTTGGTGAAGTAAAGGCGAGAGTGGATGACCTAGAAGCTAAAGTTGTCCAAATTCCTAGAGAAGAAAACGAGCGAGCCGACCGCCTCGCGAAAGCCGCCTCAGCAGAACAAATGGTCATCCCTGGTAATGTACTCTCCTTCATACAGCTTTCTCCGCTAATAAACCTCAGCAACATGCAGGAAATATGCTCCGACAGAAGCTGGGCGACGCCGTTAATTTCATACTTGAAAAACGGGGTCTTACCAGACGAGAAAGAAGCCGCAAGGAGACTCAAGGTCCAGGCAGCAAGGTTCGTCCTGATAAAAGACGTCCTTTACAAAAGAGGTTTCTCCCGACCATATTTAAGATGCTTGGATATGGAAGAAGCTGACTACGTCATGAGAGAGGTACATGAAGGAATCTGCGGAAATCACTCAGGGTCCAGATCGTTGATACACAAGCTTGTGCGGGCAGGGTACTATTGGCCCACCATGCAGAAGGACGCCGAAGCCTACGTCAGGGCCTGCGACAAGTGCCAAAAGTTCAGCAACATTATTAGGCAACCAACCGAAGAGCTGACCCCAATGACGACCCCATGGCCGTTCGCACAATGGGGCTTAGATATTATGGGACCCTTCCCTACAGCAGCACGACAGCTAAAGTTCCTGGTGGTAGGCATCGACTATTTCACAAAATGGGTAGAAGCTGAAGCTTTGGCCACAATCACGGAGAAAAACGTACGAAGCTTTGTTTGGAGATGCATCATATGCAGATTTGGAATTCCTAGAGTCTTCGTCTCAGACAACGGACGGCAATTCGACAACGACCCCTTTCGAGGTTTCTGCTCGCAACTAGGAATAAAGAACCACTATTCCTCCCCCGCCCACCCTCAAGCTAATGGCCAAGTTGAAGTAACGAACCGATCCTTGCTCAAGATTATCAAGACTCGGCTCGAGGGGGCAAAGGGTATATGGCCCGATGAATTGCCAAGCATATTATGGGCTTACAGGACGACAGCAAGGACACCCACAGGAGAAACACCATTCCGACTAACGTATGGAGGCGAAGCGGTCATTCTAGCAGAAGTTGGGCTCACAAGCTACAGGGTGCACAACCACGATGAAAACAAAAATGACGAGGCTATGCGGCTACAGTTGGACCTAATAGACGAAATCAGGGCAATAGCAGAACAAAGGCTCGCTCGGTACCAGGACCGTATGGCTAAACACTACAACTCTCGGGTTCGACACAGGGACTTCCAGGTTGGAGACCTTGTTCTTAGAAAGGTCATGGGCGCTGCTAGGGACCCTACCCAAGGGAAACTCGGCCCCAATTGGGAAGGACCCTACAGAGTTACGTCGTGGCAAAGGAAAGGCACATACCATCTAGAGACATTGGAAGGAAAGAAACTGCCGCACCCGTGGAACACCGAGCACCTACGAAGATACTACCAGTAGGAGCGACAGCACGAAGTTCAATTTTTTATTTTACATTCCAGCAAGACTTTAGTCTCACTCCTCAGAACTATCATTTACTTTAATCTTTTGTAACAATTCTTCTTTTTTAGCCCAAGGGGCTTGGTTTTTATTACTTTTATTTGAATGCATGGCAATAAGAGGAGTTTTTCGGAAATTACTAAAGTGTATTTTGTTTCTACGGTCTACTAACATACGGACCAAAAAGATGTCAAGGACATCAAGGCTAAGGCCGACGGTCCAGGAAATCTAAAAAGTCGACGGTCCCAAAGATGAAACAATCATCGTATGAACAAGGTCCTAAAAAACAAAGGACTAGTGAAGGTGTTAAATACACCAGGGCTTAAAAAGCTGACGGACCAAAAAGATGTCAAGGACATCAAGGCTAAGGCAGCCGGTCCGGGAAATCTAAAAAGCCGACGGTCCCAAGGATGAAACAATCATCGTATGGACAAGGTCCTAAAAAACAAAGGACTAGTGAAGGTGTTAAATACACCAGGGCTTAAAAAGCTGACGGACCAAAAAGGATGTCAAGGACATCAAGGCTAAGGCCGACGGTCCGGGAAATCTAAAAAGCCGACGGTCCAAAAGACGAAACAATCATCATATGGACGAGGTCCTAAAAAACAAAGGACTAATGAAGGTGATTAGATACACCAAAGGCTTAAAAAGCTGACGGGCCAAAAAGGATGTCAAAGACATCAAGGCTAAGGGACTAACGGAGGCTAAAAAGCTGACGATCAAATAGATGAAAATATCATCGTATGGACCAAGTCCTAGAACTAACGGACCTATAATACAGACGGTCCAATAGATGACGGTCTAACGAAAAAGTAAAACCCTACTTACAAACGTGGTTCTCAAACCAACAAAGCCCGTTCAAATGACAAAAAAAGGGGGCTAAAAAATCGAAAGGTAACAATCTCGTCAAATAAATGGGACCATAAGAAATTAGAATCAACATACGTGTTCGAAGCAACGGATTCCAAGTGCCATAAAAAGGGGAAGATAGAGTTACAAGTAAAAAGCCCAATAAACGGAAGGGCATTTAAAAACATTGTTCAAAAATTACAATAGAAAAGCCAGGGTTAAGTGGCAGGAACATCCTTGGAGACCCTGTCAGCTTTATCCTTGGCAATTTGCGCCGCATCTGAAGACTCGGCAGGGATAGTGACGGCTGGCTGAGCCAAAATAACTCCGGCATCATTAAGCAAAGAGTCCAAACTAAGGGGTCCGTCACCTTTGTCAGCAACAGTTTCACGAGCAGGAGTCATCGGCACGGAGGCATCCATGGTAATTCTGGATAGATCCAACTCTGGATAAGCTGACGCTACCTGCTTCAGACAATCGTCGAAACCTGTGCCGTAATAATCAGCGCAGGAATCAATAAATGACTGGGTTGTCTTGAATTTTTGGACCGCGTCAGTCCCAGCCGTCTCTACTTGTGCACGTAAGGATGAAACCTCCTCCTCAAGCTTCTTCTGCTGACCCTCAGCCTCCCCCAACTTCTCCTTTACATCCTTCAGCTCTGAGTTTAAGAGACGGACGGCCTCCTTATATTGCGCTTGCTGATCCATCAGATTGGCGTTATGCCTCCTAACCCGAGAAACGACGCCTTCTTTGGCCACGCACCGGTCTTGAAGTGCTTTTACACGAACCAAGGCCTGAAGGAAGTAAAACCGTCAGCCATAAAGCAAGGCAAACATTAAATTAATCAAAGTAAAAAGCATACCCGTGCTATGTCAAAGAAAGCTGACGCCCCCAGGTCTTCCGTCCCTAGCTGAGCACAAGGGTCCAGATCCGTCTGTTTTATGAGGGATTCTACCCCCTCAACAGCATAATCCTTGTGGGTCAGCAAGCAACGGGGTCCCTCAATGACGGGACCGGAAGAGGTCATCACTCCTTTCCCAGCACCGTGACCAGACTTGGGAGGCGACTTCGTGGAAGGCACATCCCCAGCACTGACAGCTACCTTCTTAGAAGGGGGATCGTCCTTTCCGTCAGCCTTCCTCTTAACTGAACTCTTCAAAGAGGAATGAGGGGTTGACGCTCCTTCTTTTCCCTTAGCTTTCTCCTCCTCCTTCTTACGGGCTGCAGCGGCCCTCACCCTTTGCTTCGCAGCTTCCATCTCTACACAAAATAAATTGACGGATCAGTAATAGCCGACGAAAGAAATAAACCGACGGGTCATGTAAGGCTTCGACTTACGTTTACGAGAAAATTCTTCCAACTTCCGAGCTTCAACCGTCGGCTCTGGACCCCCACAATACAAATGGAGAGTGTCTAGGGTGATTAAGTCCCTACACTTCCGTTGCTCAAGCGGTATGCCAAGTATCCGACGGATAAATTCCCTTTGTTCGTCAGATATCTCCGGGCGAGCGCTAGCTGAAATAAAAGGGAATAGACGGTGTTAAAGGAGACGGACTCAAGAAAACTCCCTGATAAATGAAAAGAGACGGTAAGAAGAAGGACAAGGGGGCAACCTGACTCCCTAATATAGGCCCAAGTGTTATCAAAATAACCGCCAGGTAGTGTATCCCACTCACCTGGACGGCACACCCAATCCGTCCCTTTAACAAAGAAAAATCTATTCTTCCAATTTCTATTGGAGTCTGGCATATCAAACACTAATCTTAAGCTCTTCTCACGTGGAGCAAAATGGTAGGTCCCCTTGGCAGATACTTTATGCTGGGGTCTGTAGCAATAAAAGAACTCGTCTAGCGAAAGCTGACGGTTCCCCCCACTCAAGCGACCCCAAAGGATCTCAGCACCAATAAAAATCCTCCAGGCATTCGGAGCAATTTGGCTGACGGACAATCCCAAGAAATCCGCTAGCTGACGGTGTAAAGCCGTCAGTGGTAATCTAAGGCCAGCAGCAAACATGGCATCGTACATCCCCACATCAGCAGTCCTCCCTGTATAACACTTCTCATTTTTTCTAGGGAGACGGATAGGAATGTGGTCTGGGATTTGGAAACGGGTACGCAACTCGTTAAAAACTCTGTTGCTCATCTTTGGAAGGAATTTATTGACGGCCCACTCCTCCGGGAGGATGAAGGGACGGTTACCTCCAGAACTCCCTGAAGTTCCATCACAGGACTCGTCGTCACCTTCATCCTCATTTCCGTCACTACTAACCTCGTTACCCTCGTCCCTACTCCCGTCACTATCCGACTCCTCGTCGCCTTCATCCCCGTTCCCGTCCACACAAATTTCCTCGTCTCTCCTCTCGACCTCAACCTCACTTAACACTTTATCCCTAACTTCCTCAACTTGGCCTTCTACATCAATACTAAGGGACTGGGCTGACGTTTCCTTTCCTGACGATTCAGAAAAGCCGTCGGACTCTTGACCTGAGCCAAAGAATTCATCGTAGCCCGCTCCATCGCGGACTGACGACTGATCACTCGACGCGTCACTCGACATCTGACTACCTACAAGTGACGGATATGCTCTAAGTTCCTAGACTGACTTTGTTTTTTCAGACAAAAATAAAAAAGGGAGAAAAAAGCGAAGAGAAGGAAAGAAGAACTTACAGGTGAAGCAGATCTTGAATGGATGGAACGACCTTGAAAGTGACGGTGTTGATAACAGCTGACGGATCAAATTGGAGGTAAGGGTGACGGATTCTCTCTTGAAAAACCAGTGAGGTTGAAATGATGAAATGAGTCAAGGGGCGTGGTATTTATACAGGAGAGAAAACGCACGGAAGACGAGGCGACGCCCGCACCCAGAAACGAGGCCAACGACTGAATGCCACGTGACCTTGCATTTAATAGCTCGAAGATCGAGGAGTCGTTCATATTTGATTTTTCTCTAATCATCTTCTAACTCCACATGCTGACGGTCTTACTCGTCGAACATGTAGAGTAGGGGGCAACTGATGAGGATAAAAGGAGAGCTTAAACCACACGGACATAAAGCCGATGGATTAATACTTTTTCTTTGGGCATAGTAGACGGTGCTTATGCTGACGGTCATAGGATCAGCTGACTCCGTGGTTGACGGCTCAAATGCTGACGGTATAACAAAGGTGACGGAGGAAAATTGAGGCTGATGGACCGGGCACAAGTTTACTTGCTTCCCACGCTAGATAATATTTAAAGGATCCCCATAAGGAAAAGATCACGTAAAATACGCTCAAAAGGACTCCTATAAGGAAAGGACTTCTACTCCAAGGTAAAGAGGTCAACCTTCTACTAGTATAAAAGCCCAAGCATCCTCACAAACTGAGGTACGCATAATTTACCCTCTCTAGCACTCTAGAGCAGTGGGAATAGTTCTAACTTGACCTTCGGAGGGTGTTTGGCCGGTACCACACCGGTACTCTCTGCTAGGTTCTTCCTTTTCGTTGTGCAGGTGCCGTTTGATCGTACGAGGAACGTGTGACTCACTGGTGATACTATTTTCGGCTTCATCAGAATGGATTGAATGAGTTATGAATTTGAATAATAAGTGTTTTTTTTTTTTTTTTTTTAATGAGCTTTTTGTTTAATATTTTGTTCATTTGTTCTGTTTAGTCTAATCTTGTTGTTGTTTGAACTATTTTTGTTGTTATTTTCACTAATTTTTAGAGTTATGTTTAGGTTCATTATCAATATATTCATAGCGCTGATTCTAAAAATTAAAATAAATAAAAAATTGATAGTGTACATGCTTCCAAGAAAGACCCAGTATTATCTTGGACAAAAACCCCTGGGTCAACTACTCTACCGTGTGATTTGTGTCATCAATAATGGATCTATTTCCTGAAAACAACGAGCTTAAGATTTGTATTAGTGCAGATTGCAGATCACATGAGTTAGAACTTTGAACCATCTTTGTTCTAAATTGGACCCCATTAGCAGGTTCAAGAATATTACAACTCTCTTAAACCCTTTCCCAAGTGGTCCTATCATGGAGATGGTCGATTCCAGAATGCGATATATATATATATATATATATATCGCAAGTCAAGTCTTGAACAAGATTCGTATGGTGGCTCTGTCAAGTGTCCTCTTCTCTCCTGCAAAATAACAAATGTTGAATTATATCAACTAATAAAACATCGTTTATCATCAACAAAAATTTCCTCAATTAGAATTTGGTTTCATAACTAAACTTTTTAATATTTGAATTAATATGCCTGAACATTGCGCTTATATAAGAGGCTAACAACTACGATTTTCACATCCACACCTCTGTATGCAATATTTAAACAAAAAATACAATTAAAATGGGGCAAATTTCATATTAAACAAAAAGGCCCCAGTTTATGTTAACAATACCTTCCAATATAATTCGCTTTTCATGATTTGTAGGAGACTATGAGTTTTGCTGAAAATACACTTTGATTTTATTCATTTTAGTCAAATATCTTTACATAGAAGCTTAGAATTGTTAGCCCACTAAGCATAGAAGAACGAAAATATCATTTAAGATATTACGTTTTCAATACGAAAGTCAATTTAACCACATCCAACTTAATCAATTTTAGAGCCTAAGCCAAAAATTTTAAGTGCAACTTTAATTTAATTCAATTTAATTTTTGGGTAAATTCCACAAACCACCCCTGAGGTTTGTGATAATACCAACTAAGTCCATAACATTTTAAAACCTACCAATTTCATCCTAAAAAGACAATTTTGTCCCTGAACTAAAAAAAAGCCTAAACGCCGTTACTTTTTATTTTATTTCCTCTCCCCCTCCCTTCTTTGAGTTTCTCTATCTCAAAACCCTCTCTCTCCACAACGCCAAGGCCGTGAAGGACCTCCGATCCTGCATGGACGCCGACATGTCCCTTGCTCTCATCAAGACAAGTTGTTCAAAGTCAAGCTTGAGGCGCTGTGGATCGGACTAGGACCTTCGTGGTGAATAGGCTGAGGAAGAAGTTGAAGGATTCGATTGAGAGTTTCAATAATCACCTGCAACAAATCTCGTCGGAGTATCGGGAGATCGTACAACGCCGGTACTTCACCGTCACCGGCAAAAATCCCGACGAGAAAACCGTTGAACTTCTTATTTCCACAGGTCACCTTTTGTTTCAGACACTTTTCGAATTTTCTGTTGAGATTTTTAGGAGATTTCGTTGGAAATATTCAAAGGGATTTATGTGCTGTTTGGCTTGGATTTTGCTTGTTTTTTTGGGATTTTTATTGGGAATTTTCAAAGGGATTTATGTGTGTTGTTTTGGCTTGGATTTTTTTTTTTTTTTTTTTTTTTTTTTTTTGGGTTTCTATTGGTTTTGAAAGAGATTTTTATTGGTGGTGTTGTTGATGCCGGTGACCAAATCATGGGCTTCACTATGGCTAAGGTTCCATTGCAGATAGAGTTCTGAGATGGAGAACTCAGAGAAGAGAGGGGGAGAGGAAATAAAAAAAAGTAACGGCGTTTATTTTTTATTTTTTAAGTTTAGGGACAAAATTGTCTTTTTGGATGAAATTGGTAGGTTTTAAAATGTTTTGGACTTAGTTGGATATTATCACAAACCTCAGGGGTGGTTTGTGGAATTTACCCTTAATTTTTTATTATTAAATAATACTTTTGTATAATTTTATAACTTTCTAACTATCTTTCTAATGGATTTCTTGTTCATTTGTTATATTTTCACCCAAATTTTCTGTTGTTCTTAGTTTAATATTAGTAACAAATTTATCCATAAATGCCTTTTGAGATTCAATTTCTTTTTCTAGTTTTCTCTTCGTCCATTTTTAAGTTTTTCATATTTAGATGGATATTTTCTATTAGAAATTTATAATTAAAAAATATTTGAAAATAAATGAAAAATGATTTATAATTGAAAAATATATTATAATTAAAATATATTTAAAGTATAGAACAATAAACCTAATTTATCAAAAGTAAGATTGCAACTTTAGTAAATGATGTGCTCACTTTATACTCTAAACTTACACAAATAAAAATGTTATTTGTCATATAATTGAATAAATTAGTACTAATACACAAAGTAAATTATTCTTAAAGGGTAAGTAATGAAAATATATCTAAATGATACAAATTAAATAAATTACTTGAAATATTAGAAAAAAAAAATGGTACCAAGGGAAATGGGAAAAATCAAACTAATTAAAATATAAAAATCTTTTAATAAAGTAACTAGTACAGTCTACAGACTATAATATCTATTTTTTTAATAAAAAGTACAATCTATATAATGGTAATTTTGTGTCTTTAACTTCTTCTTCTTCTTCTATGTTTTGGATTATAACGGGTCTTTTTAATATACAATGCATTTTATTGGCAAATAAAAGGGGTCTTGATTTTTTATATAATCTAGTTTAAAGGGTGAAAAAGTCTTAATCCATAGAAAATATAAAATATTATGTTGTATTAGTCAAAAGAGGGAGCCTTTTTTTTATTTGGAAGACTTAGGCGACTGCCTTAGTTGCCTATATGGTCTAGCCGACCTAGTAAAAATAGTTAAAGACTTGTTTGCCTTGGAAGCTGAAACATAAATGCTGTAATATTTCTTAAAAGATTGAAATTAAATTTTATTTGACTTATTGGACAACACAACTCATCAATCTTCAAATATCATTTGAATTAGAGGGAAAATTCATTCAAAATAATAAGGAGAGCAGCAAACAATCGTTGTTGCGACTGTAATTCAAGCCACTAAAGAGAGCAAAGTTGTTGCAATTGTATAACTGAGGAGAACTTGCAATCACAATATTTATCTTTTGAAATTAATTTTTAGAAAAAATAAAATTATAGATTATTTTTAAGGAATAAGTTAAATGAGTTACGAGTTTAAATAATTAGAGTTTTTTATTTTTTGTTTTTGAATGGGCTTTTTGTTAAATATTTTGTTCATTTAATCTATTGAGTCTAATCTTGTTATTGTATTAATTATTTTTGTTGTTATTTAGACTAATTTTTAGAGTTATTTCTAAGTACATTATCAATATATTGATAGCAGTGATTCTAAAAATAATAAATAAATAAAAATTTGATAGCCTGCATGCTTCCAAGAAAGCCCCACTACCTTGGACAAAGACCCCTCAGTCAATTCGACCGTGTGATTTGTGTAAAAAATAATGGTCCTCTTTCCTGAAAACAACAAGCTTAAGATTTGTATTGGTGCAGACTGCAGAGCACATGAGTTTGAACTTTGAACAATCTTCATTCTACACGGCGTGAAGACAAATGTGTGATTTTGGGTCATCTAAATTGAGGTGCAGGAATATTACAACCCAAAGTTCAGAATAGGAGTTCTCTTTAAAACCATGCCCAAGTGGCTCTATCTTGGAGTTGGAGATGGTTGTTTCCAGAATGATATATATATATATATATATATATATATATATATATATAAGGTAAGTAATATAACCTAATAGATTAACCAAGTGATTACTTAGATTAATTATTCAGATCTAGGTTAAACAACATATATCATATCATTCACAAATGCGGAAAAGTAAATAACACCACGATATGATGACTTAGGAAAACCAATGAAACGCATCGTTTCAAGGTAAAAACCTAGAGAGGATTTAACCTAACTATCCTTAAGGTAAACCAAATCTACTATAAGAGAATTGAAGTTTTTACAATCAGATTTAACCTTAAATCTATTGCTACCTCATGTAGTAACTTATTGACACGATCACGTGCAAACTCCGAATTCACGGACTTCTTCTCTTTTTGGATTTATACCAACACAAGCCGCCTTACTTGTGACTTTGAAATTCCATTTAAAGGTTTCAGATCACCATCAGTAATAATTTAGATGCAGCAATTATGTTCTACCAATGCTTGATTGTAGTTTTGGCTCCAGTAGATTCTTGTATAGTTAGAAGGTATAAAACCTCTCAAATCTCACAAAGAGTAACATACAAGGCTTCTCGAAAGTCTTCAAAACGTGGTTAGGGTTTCCCTTTTATACGTAGAGAAATTTAGATAAAACCTTAAATGTTTTCACGAGCTTGGGCTTGTTTAAAAATTTGCAGAAAAAACTGAGCCTGCGATTTTCGATTGGTCAAGCTTAATTCTCGATCGGTCGAGCAAGGCAAAATCACACTCCCTTTTTCTGAACTCAGCTGGACTTGAACCTTGAAACACGCACAATTAAGCATTGCCTAAACTCTTAGACTAGACCTGTTTTGTTCTCGATTTACCAACACAATATACAATGATTCTAAATATTTTTATTGTTTATCTCAATATCCTTAATTAGAATCTGGTTTCATAACTAAACTTTTCTATTCGAATTAATATGCCCGAATATAAGAGGCTAACATCTATGATTTTGACACTCACATGTGCATATGCTATATTTAACCAAAACACAATTAAAATGGGGCAAATTTCATATTAAACAAAAAGGCCCCAATTTATTTTAACAATACCTTCCAATATCATTCACGTTTCATGATTTGTAAGAGTTTTTCTAAAAATGCAATTTTATTTTATTCATTCTAGTCAAATATCTTTACATAGAAACTTAGAATTGTTAGCCAACTAAGTATAGGAGAACGAAAATATCACTTAAGATATTAGGAGAATGATAATTAATCAATAAATACTATTTAAAGTTTTTTATATTTCTCATAAAAATTGTGTCAAAACTTTCCTATTATGGTTTATTATCAATTACCCTCAAGGCATTTATTAACATGACTCATCTATGTCTATATATCTATCTATCTATATAAATATGATTAGGTTCAAGTTACACCTGGTTTAACTTTAAGCAATGTTACACCAACTAATAGTTTTTGATTGGATGCAAATTTTGACAAATCCACCGTTAGATTACATTATCTTTGTATATTCTCCATGCTTGCAAAACTTCAAGGTGATCAAAGATCAATAGCCATGTCATTAATCAATTATTTAAATTCAAGTTTTTGTAGTTTGAAATAATGCATAAAAGATTAGTTTGTGAATCGAATGGTAAATTACATTTGATTGATATGAAATTTGGCATACATGTTAAGAACATATAAAACTTGTAAACGGTTGGATTTTCAAAATATGAATTCAATAATAAATTATTAAGTGGTATAACATTGCTTAGAGTTACACCAAGTATAACTTGAACCCAACCCATATATATATATATATATATAAACGAAACTTTTGAAACTCCCACAATTTTCCACGTCACCACTATTTTCTTTTTCTTTTAGATTCTTTTTATTTTAGGTTTTATATCTTATATATTTATTATTTCTCTTCAACGTGTCTTATCAAGGGTTACAATAGTTTAGTTTAGTTAAAATTCTATTAGATATAAGTTTCAAGAGCTTGAAAATTCTGCTTCAACTAAAATTTTATAACAAAAATTTCAACAAAAACATTCGTCAATCCTTTTTAATCCCCCATATTGGCGTTTAATCTTAGCCCAGTGTCATGCAACTAATGGCCCTTTATCATTTACATAAATGCTACCCATACATTTTGTTTTCTGAATTAAGTAATTTGGACTTTGGAGCACTTAATGGATTAGAGCCTAGGGTTCCTCTGACTAATATTTGACTTTTTTTTTTTTTTTTTAAGTTCTCACATTTTATGTAGTTAATTTTTTCGTTTCAATTTCTTCCAACTCTCTCAGTTTAGTCTCTACGCTTTGCTCTGTAGTTAGTAGACTCAATTTACAGAGAACACGTCATATTGAATTATATGTCCTCATTTTTTTTTTCTCTAAAAATCAGTTTTGGATGATATATAGATATGGAGCAAGTATATTTATATCTATCCTTAGTACAATTGTACCTTATAAATATTTATCTATCTAATAATATAGTATTTTTTTTCCCCTGTGTATGTTTAATAGTTATTGTAAGGACACGATTCCTGCGCGGCCCAGTGACATTTTTGGGTTCACGCGGGAGAGATCCCTCACAATACAATTTGTAGAGAGTGGGCTTGAAAAGCTTGGGCTTGGTCACGGGACGATGGTCCGGTCTGGATTTCAGAGAGGTCCCTGTGGAAAGTGGACTGGGCCTAAACGTTTAAAGCCCCGCCGTGCTGCCACTTCTGAGAATGGGCTCCTCGGACTTGATCCGAGCCCCCTTATGGTCCTTTCCGGCTGTCCAACGGAGGACCTTCTCTATTCTCTGCATGGATCGTTCCGGCGATCTTATTCATGAAGTCTTTCTCTTTTTCTCTCCTCCACTAGATTCACTTACTTCTCCTTTTATACTAGCGTGCGTTCGATGTCTTTCGTCCACGTGTAGGGTCAGTCTTTACAAATACTGACATTGGTCCCATCAGTCTAATCCCGGAATTGTTGGGGATGACTTGATAAAGCTGCAGAGTACGGTTCTGTCAGGCATTGGGCCTTATCCAGAAGGGTATTTAGGGTAATCGCCCCAAGGTATTTTGGATTTCCTCCCGAATTTGTCCCTTTATTCTGGGGGGATTATGGGCCTGCCGAGGACTAGACTGTCCTCGGCTGCCTCCCAAAATTGGTCTGTGCTCTGCGTCATGGAGCTTGGGCTACAATTCTCCTCGGATTGGGCCCTCGGACTCTCTAAGGGTGAATGGGCCTGGTCCACGAATTGTTGGGCCCCACAATAGCCCCTCAAAACCCTTCTATCCGAATTCCGGATTGGAAAGGAGGGTTTTGGCAAACCCGGGCCCTTAATATGGCCCATTTAGCTTGATCCCGCATTTATGTGAGCGGTTTCCCAGGAAGTTAGGCGGTTTTTGAGGGATTCCTTTTAATCCGCTCGGAATCTGCTCCTGCCGCTTGGATGTCCCAGACGCGCCCTTAATGAATCCCCTTAACGAGGCTCATTTATATCCGGCGGCTCATTTGATAAGGTGGAGAAGTGAAACGGACGCCTCTTTTTTCTTCAGATTCTTTGGGAAAGTTGAATACATTTAATGCCATCCGTTCTGCTCTTCCTATAAGTAGGCAAGCAGGAGGCCATCACTTTCGTACTAACCCCCTTCCCTTCTTATGAGATCACGACAAATGATGAAGAAATCATGCCCCTCCTCTAGACACCATATTCTGATAAAACTTGAAATGGCTCGATCAGGGCAAGGGTGGCGCAGACTTAAGATCCGTCCCGCCTCTCTTTTAGCCAAAATCCGAAGCAGGGGCTCATCACGCCGAACTCTTGGCGTGACTGAGTCGAGAATACCCAATATCAGCACCACCCGGCTCCTCATGAGCGTACCTAATATGGCACCAACGTGTTAGGAGTCAGGGCTGAGGCAGGGGCTAAGTGCTTCTGCTTCTCCCTCTTTTGCTCCTCGGTGCCCTCCTCCACCTTCTTCTTATAGTCTTCCCAGCACCAGTTCCGTCTTGGTGCCTTCCCTTTTCCCTCTTTTGTTCCTTTTCTTTCTTTTCATCCCTACTCTCTTCTTCTCCTCCTTCTTCTTCAGTTCTTCTCCCTTGTTCTTCATCCTTTTCCGAAGGAGGTTCTTGTCACGATATGAGCAATGTTGAGACAGAGACTGAAGAGACCTTGAAGATGAGTTTAGAAGAAGCCTGACTGTTTACTTCTCTGTACTGCGAGTGTTATCGTTGCTTTAGCAGTTCTTCTTTTGTATAGGCTTGTTTGAGCCCTTTTTCGTACATTGTAATAATCTCTTATATTAATAAAAGTGTTTACTATTTCATTTTGCATATTCCGTTTATGTTTTTGTATATTGGTAAACGCTGCTCGGCTCAATGAGAAAGTATCTAAAACCGATGACAACTAAGACCAAAATACTTGATAATAAAAAGATGTTGCCATAACTTTAATATAAGTGTTTGGCCCAATAAGGCCGACCAGTGAAAAGTAATAATTACCATGCTGGCCGAGGAGAGAACTGGAGGTTTGATGCCGTGTTTGGGTCCGAGGACCATACAAGGCCTTGACTCTATCCAAAGCTCGTAATAATAATAGTTTTTATACTTGGTTTCCCCATAGGCTTGAGTCCGAGGACCATGCAAGGCCTTGGTTCAGTCCAAAACTCGTAATAATAATAGTTTTTATACTTGGTTTCCCCATAGGCTTGAGTCCGAGGACCATGCAAGGCCTTGGTTCAGTCCAACTTGTAATAATTAGTTTTTACTTGGTTTCCCATAGGCCCGATGCAAGGCCTAGTTCTTGGTTTCCCCATAGGCTTGAGTCCGAGGACCATGCAAGGCCTTGGTTCAGTCCAAAACTTGTAATATAATAGTTTTTATACTTGGTTTCCCATAGGCTTGAGTCCGAGGACCATGCAAGGCCTTGGTTCAGTCCAAAACTGTAATAATAATAGTTTTTATACTTGGTTTCCCATAGGCTGAGTCCGAGGACATGCAAGGCCTTGCAGTCCAAACTTGTAATAATAATAGTTTTTACTTGGTTTCCCCATAGGCTTGAGTCCGAGGACCATGCAAAGGCCTTGGTTCAGTCCAAAAACTTGTAATAATAATAGTTTTTATACTTGGTTTCCCCAAGGCTTGAGTCCGAGGACCATGCAAGCCTTGGTTCAGTCCAAAACTCGTAATAATAATAGTTTTTACTTGGTTTCCCCATAGGCTTGAGTCCGAGGAACCATGCAGGCCTTGGTTCAGTGTTTTTATACTTGGTTTAGGCTTGAGTCCAGGACCATGCAGGCTTGGTTCAGTCCAAAACTTGTAATAATAATAGTTTTTATACTTGGTTTCCCCATAGGCTTGAGTCCGAGGACCATGCAAGGCCTTGGTTCAGTCCAAAACTTGTAATAATAATAGTTTTTATACTTGATTTCCCCATAGGCTTGAGTCCGAGGACCATGCAAGGCCTTGGTTCAGTCCAAAACTTGTAATAATAATAGTTTTTATATCTGGTTTCCCCATAGGCTTGAGTCCGAGGACCATGCAAGGCCTTGGTTCTGTTTCATTCCCTCTCCTTAGGTACCCCGTACGCAGCCGGGCAGGAGGTTGTCCCTGGCATTAGTTATTACCCGGCGTGGGCCGTAGTCCGTGGGCTATCATGTAGCAGGGGCATGGGCCGCGAATTTTCTAGGCCCACAGATCAGGAGATATTTCCATAGTCTTTGGCCACGCGGCACTTTTGGGTGTCCCGATGTTCGAGGTGCACCTCCACGAGGCTCCTTTAGTCTTGTCGTTGCAGAGGTTTGTTGGAAGTCGAGCTGGAGACGTTTTGTCTGTAGCGTTCCTTGGGAAGCTGCGCTAATTAAATGCCACCACCCTATCTCCTCAAATAAATAAGAGAGCAAGTTTCTTTGCCTAGGCACTAGCTCCTTAGTCTCCTCCTTCAGCTCCCTTCCGCAGTAAGTCATGTTTGAGACGAGGGTCGGGGAAGAAAAACTCTCTCCGCCGCAAAGGCGCCACGTTCTCCTAAGGCTCAGAAGAGTGATATACGGGCAACGAAGGCGTAGATTCAAAGAGATATTCCCTTATGACAGAGGGGAGAGGGTGTTTCCCACGCTTTTAGTCAAAATCCGAAGCAGGTTCTGGTCATGCCAGATTTTTGGTATGTCCGAAGAAGGAATTTCCACCATCAGCACTGTCTACCTTGTAGCCGGCAAATTTCTGCGGGGGCTCCCCAACTTCCGGCTCCCTGCACCTTCTTTGTAGATGGTGTTAGCCTGAGGTCAAGTTCTTTTGCTGCCTGAGTTTCGGGCACGTGAAAGCGTAGAGGATGAAACGAGGTCTTGAGGCAGTAGCCAACCTCTCCTCTGTGCTACCTGCATCCTCCCACTGCGGCGTGAGGCTCAAGTTGGGCTCCTTTGCTGCCGGAGCTATGGGCATGCGAAAGCATGGGGGAAGGGACAAGGCCTCGAAGCAGTAGCCAACCTCTCGTCCGTGCTACCTCCTCGGCCTTCTCTTGCTTTCTTGCAACTTTCCTTTCTATCATGTAGCAAGTTTTATCACAAGTTGATTTCAGCTTCTGTTGTATGCTGTACTGTTTCTTTGTTTTAATAAAAAAGGAAATTTTGCCTACTTATTTTGAATACTGCTCTTTTGGCAACATTACTTTGTGGAAGGGTGTGCTCCCTGTGTTTGTTTCTTCAATGATACTTAGAGCAGGAAGTTTTGAAACATAATCCAATCAATTCTAATGTACCAACACTACCAAACATTACGGCAATAATTCATAGCAAGTTTAACTCAGGAAACTAGCAAAGATAACAATTGAATATTCCGTGATAAATATGAGTACCATCCGAGGAGTTGACGGAGGGTAAAGAACTCAAATCGTTTCTCAGAGGACGTATTGCCCTACGTCGCGTCGATTCCCTTGGTGCTGCAGATATAAGAGCAGACTTGCGAATCCCCGCAATTTGGGAACTGACCCAATGGCGAGTGGAGAGCTTTCCTCGGATGAATCCAAATTCTACGTAATGTAGTTTTTCCTTACGAGTAGTTGGTTTTCCCATAGGTTTGAGTCCGAAGACCATACAAGACCTTGGTTCTGTCCACAACTCGTGATATTTATCTCTTGCACTTGGTTTCCCCATAGGTTTGAGTCCGAGGACCATGCAAGACCTTGGTTCTGTCCAGAGTTTATGAGATTTGTTTTTTGTGTTTGGTTTCCCCACAGGCTTGAGTCCGTGGACCATGCAAGGCCTTGGTTCTGTCCAAAACTTTTGATATGGATCTCTTGTACTTGGTTTCCCCATAGGTTTGAGTCCGAGGACCATGCAAGACCTTGGTTCTGTCCAGAGTTTATGAGATTTGTTTTTCGTGTTTGGTTTCCCCACAGGCTTGAGTCCGTGGACCATGCAAGGCCTTGGTTCTGTCCAAAACTTTTGATATTGATCTCTTGTACTTGGTTTCCCCATAGGTTTGAGTCCGAGGACCATGCAAGACCTTGGTTCTGTCCAAAGTTTGTGAGATTTGTTTTTCGTGTTGGGTTTCCCCACAGCATAGGCCTGGTTCTGTCCAAATAACTTTTGATATGCTCTCTTTACTTGGTTTTCCCCATAGGTTTGATTCCGAGGACCATGCAGACCTTGGTTTCTGTCCAATTTTATGAGATTTGTTTTTTCGTGTTGGTTTCCCACAGGCTTGAGTCCGTGGACCATGCAAGACCTTGGTTCTGTCCAAAGCTTTTGATATTTCATCTCTTGTACCCATAGGTTTGAGTCCGAGGACCATGCAAGACCTTGGTTCTGTCCAAAGTTTGAGATTTGTTTTTTGTGTTTGTTTGTTTTTCGGATGTAAGCCCCTAGATCAGGGCGGGGAGAGCCGGCTTGAGGCCAAGAGCCCCTAGGGCGGCCTACGCCATGGGCGCTGCAAGGAGTAGCCCCTAGCAGAAGTTTATGTCGGAACAACAGCTGCACGTCAAAAGAGACGGCGGAAGCTCCGTGAATTTTTGCTTAGTAGAGAGTTGACTCCACCGCCACCTGCGCCAAGCGCGCATGCTTTCCCACAGACGGCGCCAATTGTAAGGACACGATTCCTGCGCGGCCCAGTGACATTTTTGGGTTCACGCGGGAGAGATCCCTCACAATACAATTTGTAGAGAGTGGGCTTGAAAAGCTTGGGCTTGGTCACGGGACGATGGTCCGGTCTGGATTTCAGAGAGGTCCCTGTGGAAAGTGGACTGGGCCTAAACGTTTAAAGCCCCGCCGTGCTGCCACTTCTGAGAATGGGCTCCTCGGACTTGATCCGAGCCCCCTTATGGTCCTTTCCGGCTGTCCAACGGAGGACCTTCTCTATTCTCTGCATGGATCGTTCCGGCGATCTTATTCATGAAGTCTTTCTCTTTTTCTCTCCTCCACTAGATTCACTTACTTCTCCTTTTATACTAGCGTGCGTTCGATGTCTTTCGTCCACGTGTAGGGTCAGTCTTTACAAATACTGACATTGGTCCCATCAGTCTAATCCCGGAATTGTTGGGGATGACTTGATAAAGCTGCAGAGTACGGTTCTGTCAGGCATTGGGCCTTATCCAGAAGGGTATTTAGGGTAATCGCCCCAAGGTATTTTGGATTTCCTCCCGAATTTGTCCCTTTATTCTTGGGGGATTATGGGCCTGCCGAGGACTAGAATGTCCTCGGCTGCCTCCCAAAATTGGTCTGTGCTCTGCGTCATGGAGCTTGGGCTACAATTCTCCTCGGATTGGGCCCTCGGACTCTCTAAGGGTGAATGGGCCTGGTCCACGAATTGTTGGGCCCCACAGTTATCATCACTGAAAGAGTCAGTTTATTATTTTAGTAAAATTTTTGTAGTATTTTACTGCATTTTCATGTTTTTATTTTGTGAAAATATATTAATGATGACTATGAAAGGTTTATCCTATTTGTTATTTTAGTTTATGAAAGGATCTAAGAATAAATTCCTAATTTTGATAAAGAATTTATAATTTTTTTTTTAATTTTATAAAAAACTTTTTCATGCATCACAAGGGTTTGTAGATTGCAATCCTAATGTGCAATCAAATAAGAAGAAGAAAAACAATTTTTTTTAAATTTTCACGTCAGCACAATATTTAAATAAAATTATTTTTGTTTGGTCAAAACTTAACAAGGAGTAAAATTATTTCTCTCTAACAAGTCCATTTTAAACTCAAACTCATTATTATCATTTTTTAAATAAAATTATCATTTCATTTAAACAAAATTATTTTTGTTTAGTTCAAACTTAATAAGGAGTAAAACTTTATCTCTCTAACAAGTCCATCTTAAACTCAAATTCATCATTATCATTTTTTTTAAAACAAAATTATTATTGTTTAATTCAAACTTAACAAGGAATGAAATTCTATCTCTCTAACAAATCCAACTTAAACTCAAACTCAAACATTGATAATTTATCTTAAAATTTGCAAGGTTAATTGTGAACACTATAAAAGCAATGCAAATCCCTATATATATATATATATATATATATATATATATATATATATATATTTTTTAAAGCCAAGTAGAGATATGTGCTGTTCTTATGTTATTTTTTTCTCCTCTACTTTGTTAAAAAAAAAAAATTATTATTTTATGGTTTTTTATGTATTTTTTTTAAAAGAATTCATACATAAACCGATAAAAAAGCTTGCAATAATTAAAATTATTTTTTTTGAATGTAACCCATCTTTCTCTTATATTTCTCTATTGTTTAGTCATATATATTTTGTTTTTTTTTTTTTCAATAATTCTAAGCAGTGAATCATTTGATTCTTTAATATTTTTTTAGTTTTTTAGAAGTTTTAATATCTGAATTTTTGAGTTATTTTTTTGTAATATCTAAAACTATCTGACAAATCTTTTGTAAGCAATTGCACATTCAAGCAATAGCTTCTTCATCAAATTGTAACACAAATTGAAGTCATACAAGAGCAAATCATGCAATGGTGTAGTTTCTTAATCAATTTAAAATTTAATAAAATTATTTTAATTAACCTCACAAATAGACAGGTTTTTGTGCATACTACTGGTGAGCGACTAGTATCTTTATAGATGAGAAATCAACAACCAAGGTATGTGATTTGGGGTTATCTACTTATCTAAAGATTCTAAACAGGACACACAAGACTTTTATTTATATAAAATTTATAAATTTAATTTAAAGAAGTCCATAAAAATATCTAATTTAATGACTATATATAGGACAAAAATGCCTTATACCCTTTTCACCCAAATTATATAACCTTTTGCCCCCCTTCTCAAACTAATTAGGGAAATACCCTTCTTTTGTAACTCGATTTTCTCAAAATCAAGTTTTAAAAAAAAAAAAATTTCTAAAATCCTATAGTGACATTTTTAAGGACTTATAGTGACGTTTTAAGAACCTATAGTGATGTTTTGTAACTCGATTTCATGGAGATCGAGTTACAAAACGCCACTATAGGTCCTTAAAAACGTCACTATATGGCTTAACTCGATTTTGAGAAAGTCGAGTTTTAAAAAAGGGATATTTCTCTAATTAGTTTGGGAAGGGGGGGCATAAGGCTATATAATTTGGGTGAAAAGGGCATAAGGCAATTTTGTCTCTATATATTACTTAATTTAGCTTAACAGTATTTATTTAAACTTTTAGATTATAAATACTTTATTTAAAATCCATTATATTTTCTTTTAGATATGCAAAAGTACTAATGATTTTTTTTTTTTTTGGGGGTTTTTTAATTGATAAAATGATTAATGAAGTAAATCTTCATGTAACAATTGATTTGAAGTTTCTCTTTCATTTAGTTTTATCTTTTAAATAAAAATATTAATATACATGTAGATAATATCATACTATAGACATGAAAAAAAAAATAAAAAAAAATAAAATACAATCCCCTTTTGAGATTGTATTGAAACGCTGATGGGTTGGGTTGTTCAAGTCCTTACTCAGCCCTACTTTGAATTTATGCAAACTGGTTACAAGAGGATGCGAATTTCCCAAACACCTCTTAGGAAATTCAAGGTGGTCCTCTATATCTTTAAGATGGTCGTTTCCAGAATGAGATATATCGTAAGTCAAGTCCGGAAAAAGAGATTCGTGTTGTGGCTCTGTCAAGTCTCTCATCTTTTCTCTTGCAAAATAACAAATGTTGATAGCCACTTTACTTCATGGAGTTGATGACTTGACTAATAATTTGACTCTCATTTTATAAGATAGTGTGCACTCATGAGAACTCGATCACTAGGGCCCTTTTTGATTATTATTGGAGGTAGATTCATTTTCTCTTTTTATTTTCTAAACTCATTTTTTGTTTCTCAAATCATGTATTCATTTTTTCTACCCAACCCATTTCATGTTTGGCATTATTTTCTAGTCTAGTTTTTGTTTTTTTTACTTTATATATTTCAATTAAAAATTTATCACAGCTGAGAGAGAGAGTTTTTTTTTAATGGGACAAATCAATGTTAGAGAGACCCACAGATTTGGTTTTTTTATTAAAATGTTACTGTATTAAATTTCAAGAAAATGAAAACATCTTTCTCAAAAAAAAAAAAAAAAAAAAAAAAAAAAAAAAAAAAAAAAAAAAATCAAAAAGTTGTATTTAGTTTTTGCATTCAAATCCTATATTTTTTTTTTATACTAAAATTGAAAACTGAATATAAATATAAAATCAAACAAGTTTTTTAGTGGTGGGTCCCACGAAAAATGGAAAATGAATATAGAATACACCCCTTTTTTGCTCAAACCAAACTGGCCCTATATTTGGGTATTTTTGTGTTTTTTACTTTTTTTTATTTTTTATTTTTTTTTACTTTTTTTTCTTTCTTCTTTCTTTGCATTTGAAGTTAAATGATTGAAATAAAGGAAAAAGCACACAGGTTAAACAGAGTCATTACAACAAAACACTGGAGCTAGACTACCAACTACAACAAACTATTTGACTAAAACAGACTGAACTTCCAACTACAAACAGCTAAACATAAGAAAGATAACTGGAGATAATTTATTTGTCGTTTTAACTTTTAACTTACTTCCCAACGTTTAATTTGTTTTGTTCGTTAATTTTTGTTAGATAATATGCTTGACAAAGATTAATTCAAATTCATTTTACAATTTGCAATCCTTTGTTAGTGCTTATGAATTTCAATGATTTCAAGCGAATTCAGATTTTTGAATCCAATAGTTGTAGAGTGGATTCATTAAAATTTACTAAAAAAAACTTGAATATTTCAGCATTAAAAGAAAATAATAATAAATAACTTGTAAGCACATGAAATTTTACAGTTTCTTTTACTGACAAATGAATGCAAAAAGTTACTAATAAAAGGTAAAGTGAGAATTAATAAGAATGTTGAAATGAGAGTAATAGTCAAAGAGTCTAATCATGATGAGAGATAGAGAGAGCAGCGGATAATAAGTCGAGTCATCGAGGAGAGCAAAGCTTTAGCAATTGCAAAGCTTATTAGGTGAACTCACTACCACAGTATCTCTCTCTTGGTATCAATTATTTAGGGAAAAAAAAAAGAAATTATAGATTATTTTAATACAATGGGTTTAATGGATTATAAATTTCAATGATTTTTTTTTTTCAATGAGTTTTATTGAATATTTTGTTCATTTATTTTGTTTAGTCTAATTTTGTTGTTGTTGTTTGAACTATTTTTATGATTATTTGGACTAATTTTTAGAGTTATGACTAGGTGCATTATCAATATATTGATAGTGTTGACTTGGGTGGAGCAGCCACTACCGTCAATAAAGACCTCAAAGTCAACACTTGGTACCATCGCACAGGGAATACCACTTTCAACTTTGATAATGTTTGTAATTATCATTCATCATTACACACTTGAAGTCTGGTAATTTTTAGAGTTATGACTAGGTGCATTATCAATATATTGATAGTGTTGACTTGGGTGGAGCAGCCACTACCGTCAATAAAGACCTCAAAGTCAACACTTGGTACCATCGCACAGGGAATACCACTTTCAACTTTGATAATGTTTGTAATTATCATTCATCATTACACACTTGAAGTCTGGTTTTCAACATCAAGAAGGGGCCTAACTCATCAAAGAGGACTAACCTCATGAAAGCTCTGTGGCTGTGGGTGTACTTAGATATTTCTTTTTCTTTTTTCTTTTTTCTTTTTTCATTTTTCTAATTCTATTTCGTAATTCCTTTTGTTCGAAATTAGTAATTGTATGGATGAGAAAGAAATCAAAGAATTTTGAAAGTTATAATACTCATAACTATTTCCTCCCAAAAAAAAAAAAAAAAAGTTATAATAACTATGGCTAAAATATGGAGATTGAAGTTAGATCTATTTAGAAGTTTTAATTTCATTGGACTACTTTATCCCTTATCTTTTTTAATTTTTTCTAATTTGTCTTTTAACTATTTGTTAAAATATTATTTTGTCCCTAAATAAATATATGTAAGAACTAATTAAAAACCAAAATAAAATGCAATAATGTTTCCCTTTGTCTCTGGGATGCAAAGCTGATAACAAAATCCTTTCATTTCCTCAAATTTAAACAAGTTTGAACTTCTTACCACGAAGTTAGATTTAGAGAGAGCATATTTTGAAATTTGATAATGTCTTGTACACGTAGTGGAAGGGTGTCAATGACCAATTCAACTGTTCTACAAGGGGCCTTCGTTAGTATAATATTCTATCTCCTTCTCTCATTTCTTTGATGAGATATTTTAATGATAGCAATAGTAAAGATGATCCTAGCTAGTATGTGATTACATAGCCCACAGGACCCTCCATGATCATCTTTACAATACCAATAATTCACCTTTTTTGTGGAAACAATTGCTCGAGATTGTTATTATTATGGATAAAAATAAATAGTTCATTCCCAACAAACTAGTGGACTTATTGATTATTATGTAATATCTAAAATATATGTAGAATTAAAAAAGTTTAACTTTTAGTTCACCTCTTAATATTTTTTTAGATAAGATTTTGAGAGCCCACATGTTTTTACATCATTATTTTAATATATATATATATATATATATATTAATTAATTGAGTTTAAATTCAATAAGAGTTCCTATAAGACCTCTTATATTTAAACTATTTATTGCAATCTTGTCACTTCATATTTTTATTAAGGTTACATGTGATATTGGTATTGTTCAATGTGAGATTAGAACCGTTAAATATAATATTAGCAGGCTATCTACTTATGATTATGGTGCTTCCAAAAAAAGGGCACTGGAGAATTACTTTTTAAATACACGTTTATTACCTTGTTAAAACTAATTTCATCCATTATCACAATAATTTGTTTGATTTTGTCATAAAATTTGTATTAACTTTAACAATTTTTTCAAAAAAGAGAATGGATGAACTGAAATCAACCCAATCACAATTAGGTAAATTAATCCTATTAAAAAGTTAAGAATAATATATTATAAATAAATAAAAAATTTATAAACTAAATATTATGTAAATAATATTTAATATAAAAAGCTCATTTAATGTAATTACATTAAGCCTTAAATATATTGAGTCAGGAATTCAAAAAAAAAATATTGAGCCGGTCTTGCTTTCAATCATTAGCATTAACTAGAGTGATCATAAGTTCTTTTTAGCTCAGTCATGGGCTCACTTGCATTATCTGTTTAGCCATTGATGATATATATGAGCTTGATTATGAAGATTGGGTTGGGTCAGAGTTCAGTGTAGGTAGTGGATTACAAGACACCTCTTGAAATGGACTCTCATGTACGCTTTCATTTACATGTAGGCTGGAAGACTGATTTTGAAAACAAATTGTGTTATGGGCTTATAGGTGGACTTATGTTTGGGTTTTCACATTGTTGCGGTCAAAACCCAGTTCCGCATCCTAAATCCTAATCTACGCACCGCAGCGTTTGCTCTGGTTTCCAACTATTTGGAATTCATGAAACCTATTCGACGAAAAGTCTGAACCAAGTCAAAGAAGTTTTAGTCCATCCAGATAACTCTATCTCGAAGTTTTAAGGAAATGGGGTTGTAGTAATACTGAAATTTCGAAATTATTTGTAGGCAGGCCTTCTTTACGCAAGGCTAACATTACATGGTTTCTTAGTTGTCGAATCAATCATTGTTTTGATGAGAGGCATGAGTTCTTCTGGACATTGTTTATGTCAAGGGATGTTCTTGCCAAAGCCATTCTTAGGAACCCTTCACCCTTGACATATAACTTTCACAATACCATCAAGCCAGCTATTTTACCGTATGAAGATATAACGCGTGTAAGTAAGTAGATACAGGACAGGACCCAAAATGATGAGGGCATTAAGGAGAGGCATTTGCCCACCAGGTGCTCTTTTTTTGGGCATTAATGAAGATATATCATTCTCCTTTTTGTGAGCTCTTTGCATGCAGCGGCCTTGTACCATTGTAGTTTTGTTGTTTAAATTATCTATTTTAATGCATATCACAGGCAGAAAACTCTCTGTAATACTTGCATCTACACATGAGACATTTGTTACCATAATTCAATATATTCTTTACTATAATATGTCTTAAGAATGAGTGCCACAAAAGGTCATACTCTTGGAATACGTGTCTATCATTCATTTTGATTTTGTTCCTAGGCATTTAAATGGTCTATTTGTCTTGCTCATAACCTTGCTCACTTGTCTTTTTTTTTTTTTTTTTTTTTTAAGTGGGATGATTCCATCACCATCTCTCCTCTCCCTATCTAGGTTCTTGTCCCGGAGGATAGAGATGGATTGGGACCCTGTTACCTTCTTTCTCAGTAATAAATTATTCTTAAATTTTAAAAGAAGAGTAGCTAGTGAAGATAATATCTTTAGGAATATTCCTGATTGAAGAAAGAGATCTAATGATTTTATATTTAAAGCAGTTTGTTTATTTCTGTTTGATTGATTCTTCTAAAGCAGAGAGAGAGAAAAAAAAAAATTTAAATGATAGTTAGTGAGGTAGAATTGTTTGCTTTACAAATCCTGGCCATTGCTTTTGGAATTTTGTTCTCATTTTTATCTGTGCATGTCTTGTTATCACCTTCAGTATATATTTTCTAATGATCTCACGCCCTAGTCGATCCTATTTTGCAAGGAAGCACCCATGAAAATATTTTCTAGTTCCCTTGGAAGTATTTAGACTAGGAATTCTCTAAAAATAAATTTATTTGAACCTGGATCCTTGAAGATTTAATTCTAGGCAATGAAGGATAATTGTTCTTTTAACTGTTTGGTTAAAGTCTTATAAAATAAATTGAAACTTAAATTGATTATTGTACTCTCTACAGCCACAAGATGTTATAATCTAAAGTAAACCTGCCTCTCCTTCCCTCTCTCTTTCTCCCATACTATTCTTATCTTATGACAGATATCACATGAATGAAATCCAAGCACTACCAGCTTAGTTATCTCAAAGAGCCACAATATTTTCTCTTTGATGACGAAGGCAATGCTAGGGTAATTTTGTCTGAGATGGGAACCCCTGATGCAAGTATGAATTGCTTCAGTTCTAGGCTCTAATTTGTTTGGCTGAACCACCATGTGAGCAAATGTATAAAAACACCGCAGGAATTATTGTTCATACGGATGGTTTATGACAGAGTTGGAATACAAAACAAAAGAAATAGGTAGGATATTTTTATGAAGGTACATCATATCATGGTAAAAATTTAATACCAAGTATATGTTTTGCTCGTTTATTTCAATTTGTGATAAGCTATGTGCATGTTAAAGTATGTTGTTTATCTAGAGCTAGAAGAGTTTATAATAATATTAGATGTATGTACCATGTGATAAAATCAGACATCAGTCTAAAAACTATAACCATCTAAACAAGAACCAACTATTTATCGTTTGTTGTTTGAGTGAAGTTAGGAGTTTAGCATATAACAAGACCCAATTATGCAGGGGGATTCACTTATAACAGTTCCCTTCCTTATTTTATAGAGTCATTGGCTCTGTACATAAATTTGTTCTTTTGTATTCTCTGGACTCCTCTGCCCATTTTACAAGGAGTCGTCTTTTTGCAACAAAAAGGACTATATGGTTATCATTTCAATGCAAAAAACATATCGTGGTAGTTAGAGTCAGAAATGTGCCATCCCGTTGAGGTGCCTACTGTGTAGGAGTTCTATGGGTCATACACAATATACCTTATTTATTTACAATTACAGTACTCTTTTTGGGCTGCTTTTTGGTGTATGATTCCTGTTTTAGAGACTTGTTTAATTAGATTTTCCCAAACTAATCAGAAAATAAACCATAGACAAATTATCTTAAAATATATTTTTGACAAGAATTATTGCCGTGTTTTGTACATGTGACTGCATGTCATTATTCTACAAAAATCTCTGATTTTCTTCACAAGAGAATGCAGAAACTGTGAAAGAATCTGCAAACCATCTTAAGAATTTTCTCTAGGGAAATGATCGTATGGGTACTTGAAGTTTCTGGTCAGTTTTCTCACTCCTTTGCTTTTAAATTTTAATGTATGATCTGCAGCTAGAACATGTTGAAGTATTCAGGGCATAGATACTTTGGTTTGTGTATTTTGTGTTTCCATATGATTTCCTTGTACCCACTCAAACTTATGAGTTTACTGCCACAAATCTAGAAGAGGTTCCTTAGACTAAAGAGTACCAAAGTTCTAGTGTTGGTGATGGGGTTCGTTCAAAAAGAAAGTTCTATAAAATAATTCTGGAGTTATAAGACCTCTACATTGGGAAGGCAAAATGGGACGTTTTCAGATGTTACAATTGAGAGTTTACATTTGCAATAATTTCGTAAGTAGAATATTTTTAATTCTTTTTTGTAGTGAATATTCTACGGAGTTAGAACCCTCAGAGTAGTTTTCTACTTTGTCATCAAATCTGTGTGAGTTTTCATTGTTTTATAGTGCTTATTGTTACTATAAGATTTGGTGTTATTAATTTATTGTGTTTGAATTAACTATTTGTACTATTTATTGGAATAAATAACAACCTAGTCATTCAATCAGCGGCCAAAGTAATTCATATAAATATATGATATGGTGGGATATTACATTAATAGGATTTGAGATCTTACATACCAAAATATATGATACTGACAGTAAATAAAATTTTCAAGGTTTTCATCATACTAAATTGGTTATGTATTTTTCAAGAAAGTCAAAATATTAGCACAATAAAAAAATTCAGAAAATAAATCTACGTAATTGGCATTATCCCTTGTGTGTGTGTTTGTTTCAAAAAAAAATTGAAGAAAAAAAATTCGAATCATGACCCTAAGTTGAATTAAACTACACCATAAGATTAATTTATTTCCTTGAATTTTTGTTAAGCCACTCTCTAATTTTTTTCGTGTTTAAAGCCTCAAAAGTTTAAATGAAATAAAAACACAAGATCCACTTTTATTTGAACACTAGAATAATGTAGCATAAAAACATCTATAAAGTTCAAACTTTCACGGCATTTTTGATACATTCCCTTCCCATAAAGGCTTTTATTTGCAAATAAACACACATTACAGTAATAGAACCAATCAATGTACATGAGGACAACTCCTTCACCAGAAGAGAAAGGAAAAAAATCCATTGATAATTTCAGCAACGGATATTAACCTAGCCTTATCAAAGAGATTTAATCTCTTTCAATAGTTTCATGCTCCTGCAGTTAACAAAAAAGTTCGTTAGTTCACCATTCCATACTGTGATAAAATCAAAAACAATTAATAACTATTGCATGGATCATTGATAAAAGAGAATGGAAAAAAAAAATTACAAGAAGGTGACAAATTCTATCTAGCTATTGATTATGAATGTGAAATGAAAATCTAATTGTGCAATTAGCTAGGATCATCTAATTGAAATTAATACAAAGGTAAACATAAAATTTGCATGCTTTATGTTTTAAAGAAGTTTTTGCAAACTAACTAAAGAAAATAAACAAAAGGAAAAGTTAATGGATGTTCTAGGAGTATTAGTCTAGTAAATATTTTTAGAAACATTTAATGGAAAAAGAAAAAAACAACTGACTTTTTTTACAAATTTTTATATTTTTCATAAAAGTTGTATTAAAAGTTTATTATTAACAAATACTCTAAGAGCATCCGTTAACAGGATCCATAAACAAAATGACTAGGATACACTACTCAGGATAGTCTTGTAATTAAAATTAAATACTTGGTCTACTTGGTCTACCTCTGAGGTTCCCCAAACCAACAAAAGTATTTTTTATCAATTGTAGTTCCTTAAGGACTTCTTCCATACTCATTCTCTTTTTTGGGGATTCCATTGAACATAAAATTCCAATGTTAAAGATTGAGAGTAAGAACTTTTGCATGTTAGCATCAATTTGCTTAGACTCCTCATTGTTATCAGCTTCTTCTACTTCAATTTCGTTGGCATTGTCATCATTGTTATCAACTTTTTCTTTTGCAATTATTGTCGCAGTTGTTTCTCCCATTTCTGTAGCTTCTCTTGGTAAAAGCAGTGGGTCAACAATTTGAACAAGTCTTTTTGGTAGTGCCATTTTAACAAAGTTATGGAGATTCAAACCATCTCTAAACATATCATTAGTGGGCCTCCTTCCAGTGAACATTTCCAACACAAGAACTCCATAGCTATATACATCCCCCTCAGTTGATGCTTCACCACCAATACCATACTCTACAACTCATGAAATATAAGAGAATTTAGCAATTCTCCATATATAATGAAAATATGGATTTAAGGTCTACAAAAGGTAACGCCAAGAAAATAAAATGAATATATATTAAAAATATTATATGACATATGTTACTACTTCCAAAATGGGAGGAAGGCTTTCGTAACTTTACCAAGAGAATTTTGATTAAGGTAATATATGTGTAACAAAGAATACATGAAACTTAGTCAAAGGACTGCAACCATCAGCAAATCAACTTTGGCATTTCTCAAAGTTTAATTCATATTTAAATCTTATTTTTGCTTTAAAATTTTCAATTTCATGAAAAATATAAAATTAATTCTATGCTTGTGTGCGTATCCACGCGAATATGTGTTCTAAGAGACATAGAAATACTAAGCAAGAGAGTATTTGTTTACATTAATGGTACGAATATTGAAAAGACTATTTGCTTGAAATTCAAGGAGTTAAATCCTATCTCATGATAAAGTGACCAAAAAAAGAGTAATATATTTGAATAGGTAAGGATTTAAAACTGAATAGGAAAGGTAATACCTGGAGCAGTGTAGCCGATAGATCCTTTTAATCCGATTGTGCTTGTATGCTTCTTGGAAGAATCTTTAGTAGTTGTGAGGAGCCTTGCTAAACCAAAATCGCTAGCATGAGCAATCATCTCATTATCGAGAAGAATGTTACTCGGCTTTAAATCACAATGAATGATTTTTTGCTCACAACGATTGTGAAGATAACATAATGTAGAAGCTACATCAATGGCAATAATAAGTCTTTGAAAAAAGCTCAAATTTTGCGATTGATATTCACTATCTATCATTGGATGAAGCCACATATCTAAGCTCCCATTTGTCATGAATTCAAATATTAGAGCTTTGAATTCATCACCATTATAATTTATACTGGAGCAACAACTTAAGATCTTTAAAAGATTTTGATGCCGAACATTTCTTAACACATTGCACTCTGCCATAAAACTCTTGGGAGCTCCTTTTGTTTGAAGGTTAAGGACCTTTACAGCAATTAGTCTTTCATGTTGCTCAAGAATCCCTTTATAAACTGATCCAAAACTACCAGATCCAATCAAATTGTTGAGAGAAAATCCATTAGTCGCTTGATGAAGCATTTTGTACGAAATTGTCGGAAGGAGATCAATATTTGAGACTATAGATGATGGTTTCTTATTTGACTTTTTCCTCCAATAGAGAACGAGAAGGGATGACACTAGAAGAATACATGTAACGACATAAACAATTGTGATTGTCAGTCTAGAAGCAAGGGACTTTCTTTATTTTGTAACTTTGTGGCATGTTGGTAATTGCAACTGTGGAATGCCCCCACAAAGCTTATTGTTTCCAATAACAAATATCATATTTACATTTCTGAAAACTCCTCTCACTACAAAAAACGCGCTCTAGAGCTGCATTTTGGAGCTGCATTTTTCAAAAACGCAGCTTCAAGGTGCTGTTTGAGCTGCGTTTTACAAAATGAAAGATTCTCTAGACCCTTTGGAATTAATCCTGATAAGCTTTTTGTGAAACATCTAAATGTTCAAGGCCTTTCAAGGAAGCCATTGATGAAGGTATGTTCCCATTAAAGGAATTCCCTTGCAAGCCTAGGTACACTAAGTTAAAGCAATTTCCAATTGTTGTAGGAATTTCACCAGAAAAATTGTTTTTAGAGAAATCGAGTGAATCAATATTCTTCAAACCGTCTACTTCAACAGGTAATTTGCCACTAAATGAGTTGTGGGATAAATTGAGTAAAAGTGACAAAGAAAAAATTTGAAAAACCTGTTGGGATATGACTCCACTTAGGTAATTTTGTGAAACATCCAACTGTTGTAAACGTTGACAAGTACCAATACTTGGAGGAATGCTTCCTTCTAAATTGTTTTGAAACAAAAACAATTCAACCAATTAAGTGAGGTTGCCAATAGAGCTTGGGATTTTCCCTGAAAATTTGTTTCCATTTAAATACAATCCTTGCATCTTTTGAAACTTCCCGAAACAAGTAGGTATCATACCTGTGAGAAGATTATTCTCCATACCCAAGACATTTAAGTTGATGAGATTCTGCAATGCAACAGGAATGGTTCCAGATATTTTATTGCCTCCCAAATAAAATCCAGTGAGTTGTGTTGACAAGTTGCCTATAGAACTGGGCAAGACACCTTCAAATTGGTTTTTCGTAAATGCTAGAACATTTATTTTGCTACAGTTTCTTAGAGACGTTAAAAATTCCAAATCCCTTCCTAATTTATTCTTACTTATATGCAAGAATTTAAGATCTCGTAGATAACCCAAATTAGTTGGAACTGATCCCACAAAGCTATTATTGCTAAGGTCAAGTATTTGAAGTTTAGATGCATTGCATAAAGAACTAGGGATTGGCCCAAAGAATTTGTTCTCACTTAATAAAAATTGTTGGAGATTAGGGAGAGTATGGCCTATATTTTCTGGAAGGGCACCACTAAGTTGGTTTAGTGTAACTGCCAAGGCTCTAATAGATGATATATTGTAGAGAGAAGGGGAGACCATACCGTTCAGTTTATTGGTTCCAACTGCGAAATATGATAAGCTTTTCAAACGGCCTACGCTTTCTGGAATATTTCCCTCTATTTCATTATAGGCTGCCGAAAACATTTCGAGAAATGAAAGATTTCCCAAGAAACCTGGGATTCCTCCTACGAAAATTTCTGGCCACCCGAAGAGATATAAGCTTGGTCAAAGAGCCAAGCTCCGTGGGAATTTTCCCAGTAAGTTTGTTTACCGAGACGTTCATCAGCCTTAGTTCGGAGCAGTTGGACAAGCTTGTTGGAATTTCTCCTCCAAGCGTGTTATTGAAAAGATTGAGATCTCGCAGTCGGAACAAATGACCAGCTTCTTTTGGAATTTCACCATAGAAGCTATTGTTTTGAAGGTGGATGGCCCTAAGAAAAGTGAGGTTGCCAATGTATGGTGAAATGGTTCCACCCAAATTATGGGCTTCTAGTTGTAAGGTTGTGACTCTTTGATGACGGCGGCCACATGTAATTCCATGCCAGTTGCAGAACTGGATAGAATCATTCCAGAAGCTCAAGATTCCATGTGGGTCATAATTAATGGATTCTTTAAATTTGAGTAGAGCCAAATGATCAGTTACATTTGTTGAAGGGACAGAAGTGGTAGGTTGCAAGCATAGTAGGGTTATAGCAAAGAATAGAATGATATGAAGGAATGTAGAGCATAATAATGCAAGAAAATTGGGGTTGTGAAGCTTCATTGGTTTGGACAAGCAGGAAACTGGTGAAATTTTAGTGCGAGGTAGAGGTAGATACACAAGTTTGTATTATATATAGGCTGTTTCGGTTATTAGTGGCTCCTGAAAATAATAAAAAACTTGAATCTTTCAAAATAAAAATAATAAAAAACTTGTAAACATACAAAATTTTACAATTTCTTTTTACTAACAAAATGAAAACGCAAAAAGGGACTAATAGGAGATAAAGTGAAAATTAATAAGAATGCTGAAATGAGAGTAATAAAGTTAATTAGTGAGTTTGATCATGATGAGAGAGAGAGAGAGCAAAGGATGATAAGTTGAGTCATCGAGGAGAGTAAAGCTTCAGCGATTGCAAAGCTTAGGAGAACTCACTACCGCAGTATCTCTCTCTTGGTATCAATTTTTTTTAGGAAAAAAAATGAAATTATAGATTATTTTAAAACAACGGGTTTAATGGATTATTAATTTGAATGATTTTTTTTAAAAAAAAAAAAATTCAATGAGTTTTATTGACTATTCTGTTTATTTATTCTGTTTAGTCTAATCTTGTTGTTGTTTGAACTATTTTTATTGTTATTTTGACTAATTTTTATAGTTATGTCTAGGTACATTAGTCATGTATGCTCCAAGTGCATGAGACTTATGTCTCACTAAAATGTGGCCCGCACCCTCTCATGCATGTGTGGGGCCCACATGTCAATGATACAAAGGTCTCATGTGCTGAACGCATGAGATACTATCTTGATAATGGACCTAAGACCAAATAACTACTCTATCGTGTGATTCGTGTCATCAATAACGGACTTGAGAACAAACAACAACCCTACCGTGTTATTTGTGTCATCAATAATGGACCTCTATATCCTAAAAACAAGATGGGCTTAAGATTTGTATTGGTGCAAAGCACATGAATTTGAACTTTGAACTATCTTCATTCTAAATGGGGCCCCATTAGCGGGTCCAAGAACATTACAACTCTCTTACTCCCTTTCCCAAGTGGTCCTATCTTGGAGTTGATCTTTCCAGAATGAGATATATGGCAAGTCAAGTCTAGAACAAAATTCGTATTGTGGCTCTGTCAAGGGTTATCTTCCCTCTTTGCAAAATAGCAAATGTTGAAATATATCAACTAATAAAACATTAGTTATCTCAAAAAAAAAAAAAAAAAAATTCTCAATCAGAATTTGGCTTCATACTAAACTTTTCATATTCGAATTAATATGCCTGAACATTGCGCTTGTATAAGAGGCTAACATCTACTATTTTCACATCCACACCTGCGTATGCAATATTTATCAAAAACACAATAAAAATGGGGCAAATTTCATATTAAACAAAAAGGCCCCAGTTTATGTTAACAATTCCTTCCAATATCATTCAATTTCTATGATTTGTAAGAGTCTTGCTGAAAATACACTTTGATTTTATTCATTCTAGTCAAATATCTTTACATAGAAGCTTAGAATATCGTTAGCCCACTAAGCATAGGAGAAAGAAAATTTCATTTAAGATATTACATTTTCAATACCAAAGTCAAATATATATCTTTTAGATGAGAAATGAACAAACCAAAGTATGTGATTTGGGGTTATCTGCTTATCTAAACAGGACACGCAAGACTTTTATTTATATAAAATTTATAAATTTAATTTAAAGAAGTCTATAAAAAAATCTAATTTAAAGAATATATATGACTTAATTCAGCTTAACAGTATTTATTTTAAGTTTTAGATTATAATACTTTATTTAAAATCCATTATATTTTCTTTTAGATATGCATAAGTACTAATGAAAATTTTGTTTTAGGTTTTCAATTGATAAAGTGATTAATGAAGTAAATCTTCTAGTGACAATTGATTTGAAGTTTCTCTTTCATTTAGTTTTTATCTTTCAAATAAAAAATAGTAATATACATGTAGATAATATCATACTATAGAGTATGGACATGACAAAAAATTAATCCATGACTAGGATGTCTTATACAATCTCCTTTTGAGATTGTATTGAAACGCTGATGGGTCAGGTTGTTCGGTCCTTGCTCATCTCTACTTTGTACTTATGCAAACTGGTTAACAAAAGGATGTGAAGTTTCCAGAATGAGATATATTAATTGCAAGTCAAGTCTAGAACAAGAGATTTGTATTGTGGCTCTGTCAAGTTTCATCTTTTCTCTTGCAAAATAACAAATTTTGAAAACCAGTTTACCTTATGGAGTGAGCCACTGCATGAGGACTTTGACTATTAATTTGATTCCCTTTTGATTAGGATTAAATTTGTTTGCTCTGTGTGGTTTAAAATCAACGAATTGCGTGGCTGTTATAAAGTAGAGCACTCAGGAGAACTCATTAAATTTGGGTGTTTTAAGTTTTTTAGTTTTTTTTTAAGATAATTACACTATGTTACTATTTTCGCAACTCAAACCCCTTAGACTCTTAAGCATTTTATACATGAAGATGTGCCAATTTAACTTTTAACTTACATCACAACGTTTAAAATGTTTAATTAGTTTTGTTCGTAAAAGTTTTTGTTGGATATTATAATTATTATGCATCACAAAGATTACGTTCAAATTCATTTTACAATTTGCAATCCTTTGTGAGTGTGTGCGTATGAATTTCAATTATTTCAAGATCTAAATTGGCATTGTCATTATTGCTAAATATTTGTTATTTCTTGTAGTGGCTTTAAGAATTTCTCTTAGGTTATTTATTAAAAAAAATTAAATTATACAAATTCTAATTTTTTTTAAAAAAAAACACTTAAACATGTGAAATTTTACAATTTTCTTTTACTAACAAAATGAAAAGGCACCCCCGCTCCTTTAGCATGATGGTCACTCTACAAGTATAAGTTCTTGTAGGGTGTGGGGGGCAAAAGCCGGACTTTCACAAGCATACACTTATATTAGGCTAGAGTAAAATTCTATCTCAAATAAAGAAATAAAAAAAATAAACAAACAAACAAAACCAAAATGAAAAAGAAAAAATAGATTAATTAATGAGAATGCTAATATGAGAGTAATAAAGAAAGTTTTATCATGATAATAGAAAAAAATGGAGATAGTGAGAGAAAGAGAAGCAGCGAGCCACAAATGATCACCATTGACACTGCAAGCCAAGCCACCAAGGAGAGCAAATCAAAGTTGCTGCAACAGCAACTATAAAGCCTAAGAGAAGTCACTGCCATAGTAGTATCTCTTTTCGTATCATTTTTTTAGGAAAAATAAAATTACAAATTATTTTTATAGAATAGATTGAATGAGTTACGAATTTGAATAATAACTTTTTTTTTTTCATTTTTTGTTTTTGAATTCTGTTAAATATTTTGTTCATTTGTTCTGTTTATTCTAATCTTGTTATTGTTTGAACTTTTTCTTTTTCTTTTATGTGTGGTTATTTTGACTAATTTTTATAGTTATGTCTAGCTACATTATCAATATATTGATTGCGTTGGTTCTAAAACTTAAAATTTAAAAAAAAAAATTTAAAAATTGTTAGGGTGCATGCTTCGTAGAAAGTCCCAGAACTACCTTGGACAAAGACCCCTGGGTCAACTACTCTACCGTGTGATTTAGGTAATCATAATGGACCTCCTCCTGAAAACGACAGGCAGAGAACGTGAGTTTGAACTTTGAACTATTGTTATCTTCTTTTAAACCCTTTCCCAAGTGGTCCCTACCCCTATCTTGGAGATGGTTGTTTCCAGACCAGAATGAGATATATGGCAAGTCAAGTCTTGAACAAGATTCGTATTGTGGCTCTGTTAGTGTCAGGTATCATCTTCTCTCTTGCAAAAATAACAAATGTTGAATTATATTAACTAATAAAACATTGTTTATCTCAATTTCCTCAATCCGAATTTGGTTTCATAACTAAACTTTTCATATTCGAATTAATATGCCTGAACTTTGTGCTTATATAAGACGCTAACATTTATGATTTTCAAAATTTCCAAATGTGCGTATGCACTATTTAACAACAAAAAGACAACTTAAATAGGACAAAATTCATATTAAACAAAAAGGCCCCTGAAATTTATGTTAACGTCTTAACGGTACCTTCCAAGATTATTTACTTTTCATAATTTGTAAATATTACTATTCAAGAAATTATACTTTGAAGACCAAACTCAAATTAAACTTATAGAAACTAGTAAAAATAGTGCAAGACTTGTTTTTCCTTAGAAGTTAAAACATAAAGACTGTAGTATTTCTTAGAAGACTCAAATTAAATGTTTTTTTGACTTCTTGGAAAACATAACTCATCAACTTCAAATTTCATTTGAACTAAAGGAAAAATTTATTCTAAATAATGGGCCGTGTTTGCTGGACTTAAAAATCAATTGGCCAGACTTTTAAATTAGATTGGAGTCATTGGACTAGCTGAAGCATCGGATACTCCTGTGTTGGTGGCGTTATCCCTTTCACAACAAAGGATGGATCATTGTCTTATGGATCTAACGACTGAAAGTGGTGGTTGTTGTTGAAAATGAGATTGATGAGGTTTGTTCCGTGAATTTTAATTTTGAAAGGATGAGGTTTTTGATAAATGGTTGTGATGGCAGTGGAATAAACATGCCTGAGGTGGATTTTGGGTTGTGGGATGTCGACAAATTTAAATAGGTTTCTTTTGGGGGTGTTGGTTGCATTTCTCAAGATCACAATACTTTCTGGATTTTCACAAGGAAGATGACTTGATAAAAGCTCTATGCTTCAATGGAGCGTAACCTTGTAAAACAAGTAAACGACATAGGATGGCACCAGTTGTTAGGTTATTACCAGCAAAGGAATTATACATAAGATCAAGATATATGATTTTTTTTAAAAAAAATATTTTTTGTACGTCTAGATTGATAGTTTCTAGTATCTAAAAAAAAAGATTGATAGTTTCTAAGTAAACATTAATAATTAAAAACTATTAAAAATAAAAGAAACAATTTCTGTGATATAAAATTATAATATCACAAGAATTAAAAAAAAAAAAAAAGCAATTTAAATTCTAAAAAAATAAAAATGGATTTCACACATAATTTGAAACAAAAAAAAAAAAAAAAAAAACTAAATCAAGATTAATATATATATAATAGGTAAAGCTAAGAGAAAGTTAAATTAAAATTTGAAATTAGAATCCAATTGTTATGTGTCTAAATTTATGTGGGAACCACACCATAATTATCCAATTAAGTTTGTATAATGTATTCACTTAAGTATTCTTTTTTTTTTTTTGTCAAGTGAATTAACGAGTGCAAAATACTAAGAATCTAATATTAATGAATTATAAAATTTATATATAAATAAAAAACGAATCATATACGCTCAATAAAAATCATCACACAACAAAGACCACCACACATTCTATCTTATTAAAAATGATCATAAGTTGTATTAAATTTAGGTAAGAATTTTAATATGTGACTAATTATGTTTATTTTTTCAAAAAAATAATTTGACTAAATATTTATATTTTTATGATAAAAATTTTGATTAATTTTAAATGTATGCATGTGTTACATGCTATTTTTTTTAATAATTTGACTAATTATTTATATTTTTATAATTAAAATTGTGTTTAATTTTAAATGCATCTATCTGTTTGCATGGGTTACATGCTAGTCTATATATATATATAAATATATATATATATATATATATATATATTAATAGGTAAAGTTAAGAGAAAATCCAATTAGATTTAAAATTGGATTATAGTTGTATTCTAATTTTGCGCCATGTGTCCTATCTATATATATATTTTTTAATTTCTAGGTAAGTTAATGTTGTCCAAAAGACGAAGAGTCTAATCTATATATTAATATATAAAGTTGAGAAAAAATCCAATTAGAATTCAAATTGGATTCTAATTATAATCTAATTTTGCACTATATGTCCTATCTATATATTTTTTTAATTTCTAAGTGAGTTAATATTGTGTAAAATATGAGTCTAATATAAATAAACCATAAAAAAAATGAATAAGAAAAGAGAAAACTCATGTATATATCCAAAAAATAAAACAAAATAAAAAAATAAAGAAGAAAGAAAGAGTAAAAAACTCATGTATATATCTATGACTTAAACAAAGTATAATATGAATCTATATATGTGTAATTGTGTTGTTTTAAATTGTACCATGCATATGCATGGATTATACATTAGTCTAAATATATAATAATAGGTGAAACTGAGAGAAACTCAAATTAAAATTCCAAATTAGAGTTCTAATTTTGGGCCATGTGTCATAAATTATTTATTCTTAAAAAATTTTATTTCTTAATTTTAGAATCAAATGTGGGATCACATCATAAATATTCATCAAAGTGAGTTATTAAGCACAAAAACCAAAGAGTCTAGAATAAATTAATCGTAAAAAAAAAATTCCTTCACAATAATTTAAAAAAATGGACAATTTATATTTTATACTTAATAATATCCTTATAACTTTTTTTAAAGAATTAAAAAAAAAATGACTATCAATAATATTTAAATTATATATATAAGAATTATATTATACATCTTATTGTATATCTTTAAGTGTATCTATATATATACATAGGGTTACAAGCTAGTCTATATATATAATAATAGGTGAAACTGAGAGAAACTCAAAATAGAATTCCAAATTAAAGTTTTAATTTTGCACTATGTGTCCTAAATTATTTATTCTTCAAGAGTTTTATTTCTTAATTTTAGAATAAAATGTGGGACTACATTATAAATATTCATCCAAAAGTGAGTTATTAATTTCAAAAACCAAATATTCTAGAATAAATGAATCATAAAAAAAGAGTACTTCACAATAATAAATAAATAAATAGCAGAGACAATTAACATTTTATACCTAATAATATCCAAACAAAATTTTTTAAAGAGTTAACCAAATATAAAAATGATAATCAATAGTATTTAAATTATATATATATAGGAATTATATTATGCATCTTATTATATATTTTTAAGTGTATCCATGTATATACATAGGATTACAAGCTAGTCTATATATATAATAATAGGTGAAGCAGAGAGAAAATCCAATTAGATTTCAATTGGATTCTCAATTTTGCGCCACTTGTCCTAACCAAAACTCAAAAAAAAATTTAATTAGATTATAAATTTGACTTCAATTTTGTGTCATGTATCTTATCTAAATTTTCTAATTGTTGTGCCCAAATAAATGATGCATTAACATTTAACACAGAAGCCAATAAAACCACAATAATAATGCTCATTGGCCTAAGCAAAAACATCTTACCTGCACACTTTCATGGAGATTATAAATTGGACTCCAATTTTGTGTCATGTATCTTATCTAAATTTTCTAATTTTTGTGCCCAAATAAATGATGCATTAACATTTAACACGGAAGCCAAGAAAACCACAATAATAATACTCATTGGCCTAAGCAAGAACATCTCACCTGCACACTTTTATGGGTGATCTCAATAGAGTCTGGAGCTCTTCTAATCCCACAACCAGAACCAAGGAGTCCAACGAGAAAGACTATAAAAGTAAAACATCATCTCCTCCTAATTCCATATCTTCATCCCATGTCTCCTCCTCTCTCAACCTCTACCAACTAGATCCACACACTGCCCTCTCCTCCTCCTTACGGATTTTTTAGAGCAAGGCCGGGTTCAAACACAATGTTCAATCCCACTCTTCCTTGCTTCACACTCTCATACATTAGCGCTTCATTGGCGCCTCCAAGAAGATTCCAAACTCAATGATTAGTTCTTATTTTTTAATAGTTTTTAGTGTGTCTGGATTAAGATTTTGTTAATTTGTTAAAAGTGACAAAAATATAATCATATATATTATATTAAGTTGAAGTTCAATTTTAGAATTCAAATTGAATCAAATTGATTTCTAATTGTAGTTTAATTTTGTGCTATGTGTCCAATTTGATTTTTAAATGTTGGTGTTAAGTTACTTCCATTCATAATGCTCAATGTGAAAATTGAATCTACTAAGATAAACATCTTATCATCACAATTGTTAATATTTCCGTGCGTAAGCACGGACTACATGCTAGTATATATTAATAGGTAAAGCTTAGAGAAAATCTAATTAGATTCTACAATTGAAATCCAATTTTGTGCCATGTGTCCTAAATTAATTATTTTTAGAGAATTTTATTTCTTAATTTTGGAGCCAAATATAGGACCACATCATAAATATTCATCCAAGTGAATTGTTGAATATAAAAACCAAAGAGTTTAGAATTAATGAACTGTAAAAAAATAAGAAAAAAAAGTGCTTCACAATATCAAAAATTAAGAATTAATAAAAAAAATTAAGAATATGGAAAATTTATATTTTCTACCTAATAATATTGTTACAAGATTTTTTAAAGAGTTAACAATATATAGGAATGACTATATATTAATAGTATTTAAATTATACATATAGGAATTATACTATGTATGGGGTCAAAGAACTTAGCAACCCCGACCCACTTTATACTAAGCCCAAGGCCCACGCCGAGAAGGAAGAAATGCCCGAGGACGAACGAAGAAAGTCCAAATTGCCAAGAAACATCATCGAGGACAATCCTGTTCTTGGCCAACCAAGATCATAGAAGGGAAGAGCGGCACGCCATCAAAGGCAGTCTCCCAGGGCATCCCAAGAAAAAAGACAAGTGCAGTAGGTCAGCCATGAGAGCATGGTGGAGGAGCCATTCAATGAGAAACTGTCACCTCTGCATTAAATGCTCACAACTAACGTTCTAGCCACATTAATAAGGAAATGACCCCTGAACAATGCTGCCTTGATTGCTACAACTCACAGAAGGCTTGGGAAGGCGGTTGATGGGACAAGCACTCGAGTAGTGACCTGCATAATCAACAAATGGAGGGTCAAGATCAACTGAAATAGGATATATAATGTAAGAAATCATCCAAGAAGAGGAAAAGGGGGGGGGGGGGGAGAATGAGAGAATACGGTAGCAATTTGTATGATCTTTGAAACTTTTGTAACCAAGCACTGAAGAATAATAAGAACAACAAGTTCCTCGGATATGGGCCGAAGACAGAATTTCATATTTTAGTCCACGTCCTTGTTATTCAATCCGCTCATAACCATGTCTAGTTGTTGTAATCCTCACTAAGGCTTAGTTCTTAAACCCATTCTCTATAAATTTATTGTATTTGGATAGTTGGACTTGAGTCTCCTCATCTAATAGAAGAAGTGCTCAAACCCAATCCCTACACTATATATTTTAATGTGTATTTTTTAAATATATTTATACATATGTATGAGGATACAAGCTAGTTTTATATAAAGAATCACATGTCAATGTTCAAATATAAATTTTAATAAGAAGAGGTGAAAGTTGAAATCTACACTCCAATTTTTTATTTTTGTTTTGAGAGAGAGAGAGAGAGAGAGAGAGAGAATTTGGTAAGGTTTTTTTTTTTTTTTAATTTTTAATTTTTTTAATATTAAAGTAGAAGTCACATGGAAAATTATGTGGCTAATATTGACAATTTTCTGCTTAGAAATTTAAGTTATAAAAATTGAAACGTCAAGACCTTATCAAAATTGATCATTAATCATAATTCGACGCACTTGGAGACAATTCATTTTTCATTTATAAAGTGGTTGATTTTAATCAGCTGTAACAATTCTTTTTTACAGTTGACTTGAAATCAGATTTCATTTTACCTTGGTTGAGTTTGTTCGTAGTGTAGTCATTTTTTTAATCTTAAGAGTTGAATAAATAAATTACATTTGAATTATATCATGTCATTTTGCAACAAGGTAATTAATGTTGTAAAATTGAGATTGTTGTTGTCAATGGTGTTTCGGTATGGTCAAGCAACTATAAAAGAAGGTAAAAAAAACCCATCAGAACCCATTTCTATTGGGTTCGGGTTTGACCAATGCTTTCGTGTAAGTTTTTTAATAATAAAAAAGTTGTCATATCAACAAAAAAAAAAAAAAAATGCCACATTATTTCTCCCATAGACACATGAATAAAGATATTATTGAAAGTAAACTGAGGGACTAATAATGCACATTTTTTAAACTTTAAGGATTAATAATGCTCATTTGAGATTGTATCATCTCTTGCGTATGAAAATTAATACAAATTTTGAGATTGTGGGACGTCTTATTCTAGCTTCTTTAGAGATTGTACTGAAAATTTGAAACGTGAATATTGGGCTCAATTGACTGAGAAGACTTTGAATTTATGGTTAACAAGAGGAATCGAAGTATCCAACACATCTTCCCAAATTCAAGGTGGTTCTATATATCTTGGAAATAGTCGTTTCCATAATGAAATATATTATTAATTGCAAGTCAAGTCTAGAACAAAGAGTATTGTGGTTCTGTCAAGTGTCATCTTTTTCTCTCCTCTTGCCAAATTCAAGGTGGTCCTATATATCTTGGAAATAGTTGTTTCCAGAATGTAATATATTATTAATTGCAAGTCAAGTCTAGAACAAAGAGATTCATATTGTGGCTCTATCAATTGTCATCCTTTTCTCTCTTGACAAATTCAAGGTGGTCCTATGTATTTTGAAAATAGTCGTTTCCAGAAAGAGATATATTAATTGCAAGTCAAGTCTAGAACAAATTCTTATTATGGCTCTGTCAAGTGTCATCTTTTTTTCTTTTTTGATACGTCAAGTTTCATCTTTTTCTCTTTGAAAATAACAAATGTTGATAGCCACTTTACTTCAAGCAGTTGAGGACTTGACTAATAATTTGATTCCCATTTAATTTGATTCCCATTTAATTTGTTGGCTCTGTGTGGTTTAGAATCAACGTGCGTGTTGCATGGCTGTCAGAAAATAGAGCACTCAGTAGAACTCGCTAGATTTGGGTGTCTTTGTAGTTTTAACTCTTAACTTGCATCACAATGTTTAATTTGTTTTGTTCATAATTATTTTTGTTAGGACATATGTGTTTCATATTAAGAATATATGTCATGATTTTATGTAATTGGCTTATCATTTGACAAAATGCACTTTACTTGTATTTGGATAGATTTAGGATGTCTTTAAATACTTCAAGAAACCTTTTTCAAGATCAAGTATTGAAGTCTTCAATTCTGTTCAAGAAAACAAGTTCAGAGTGCAAAATCATTAAAACTCGACAGCTAGCTCGACAACTGCATCTATTGAGCTTAAGGAAGCTGTTCTACATTCGATGTGCTCGACACCTGCTCAACAGCTTCTATCTGTCGAGACTTAAAATTTTCAGAATTTCAATATGATTTTCTTGGAATCCGTGAATGTGTCTTTAGACTTTCTTTTCTCCTAACCCTAGACATATAAAAGGATCAGTTTAAGGGCTGTCAAAGTGTTCACAAGTTGCACAAGCTTTGAGCAAACTATGTTCAAGCAAATTGTGACCGGAGATGAAGTTCTTGCCCTAGTTCATATCTTGAAGAAGTTGCTGTGTATGTGTACCGTAGGGTTTTGTGGCCAAGCATCTTCTCAATCTTCATCGTGTAGATGAACTGAAGAACTTTGCAACCAACAACCTTCTTAGTTGGTGATTGAAGTCGTATACTGGGATCCACGCAATTGGTTAGTCACGTACTGGGAGTCGTGCATCTGAAAAGGGAATTGTCACTACAGAACAAGTCTAATTGGGAATTGGGGTAAGGGTTCAACTGTAGGTTAGTAAGGTACTTGGAGTCCTTTACTTGTAACCGCTTGTTATGATAATAGTGGAGTTTCGAGAGTGGTGACCTGAAAATCATCCGGTGGGGTTTTTGCCATTAGGTTTTTTCTATTCGTAAACAAATCACCGTGTTATTTATTTTCCACTGCATTATTAGTTTATTAGTGATTTGTTTGTACTACCACGCGTTTGCATGATAAATTGATTAATTAATAACTTGACTAATTAATTAATTAATTTCTATTACAATGGGTTATTCAGTTTATGGCCTATCAATTTTGTTGGACATTATGCTTGACAAAGATTAAGTTCAATTCATTTTACAAATTATAATCCTTTGTGAATGCTTATGGTAGGGATAAGGGCCCAAATTCATGTATTGGGCCTTGGGCCTTGGCCAAGAACCTTGGTTTGTCCGAGGATGGATAAACAATAGTGAGAGTGTCAAGCTCAGAACCCCATAAGTAAAATACAAGTAGAAGGGCTGAGAAAGTCGGTCCAAGGAGGATTATCTCCTCGGATGAGCGGACCATGGATCGAATGTATGCCTTATCACTCAAGGTAACCTTCCAGGACGATCTACTAATAGAGACGGGTGATATGAACGTACAAAAGGGATGGGAGCTCAAAGGGATTTAAGGGAAAGCTACTACCACCGCATTGAATGCACTACAGCTACTTTTCTGGCTGCGTTTATGTGGAGAAGACCCTTGAACAGTACTGTCTTGACTACCACAACTCACAGAAAGCCAAAGAGGGTGTCTGATGGGATGGGCACTCAAGTGAGGGCTCAAATAATCAACAAGTGTAGGCTCCAGATGGTCCAAGGGAATCCATATAATGTAAGAGACCCTCCATGAGGAGGGGATCAGAAAAAGAGAGAAAAAATATTGTAGCAATCCAAATTGTATTTGTACCCAACTGTTATTGATTTATATGAAAAAATACCTCCTCAAATAGTGAATTCATTCAGCTCTATTTTCCTTGTTCTTGCTTGATCATCTTTTAAATCCATACTAGCCATTGTCAAATTCTTTAGGGCCTAGTTCTCCGACCTACTCTCTTCAAATTTATTGTACTGGACTGACTAGGCTAAGATTCCATACATCTTGGGCTTGGGTTACAAAACGTGTCCCTAGATTGCTGGACTTATAAATTAATTGGCCAAACTTTTAAATTAGATTGGACTAGCTGAAGCTTCAAATACTCCTGTGTTGGTGGCGTTATCCCTTTCACAACATAGGATGGATCATTGTCTTATGGATCTAATGACTGAAAGTGGTGGTTGTGTTGAAAATGAGATTGATGAGGCTTGTTTCGTGAATTTGGATTTTGAAAGGATGAGGTTTTTGATAAATGGTTGTGATGGCAGTGGGAATAAACCTGCTTGAGATGGATTTTGGGTTGTGAGATGTCAACAAATTTTGGGCAAATGGGCTTCTTTTGGGGGTGTTGGTTGCATTTCTCAAGATCACAATAATTTCTGGATTCTCACAAGAAAGATGACTTGATAAAAGCTATATGCTACAGTGGAGCGTAACCTTGTAAAACAAGTAAACAACATAGGACGGCACCAGTTGTTAGGTTATAACTAGTCAAGAAAATATGCTTAAGATAAGGTATTCTCAAGATATATGATTCTTAGAGCTATCCAAGAATCTAAGATATATATATGCATGATGCGCCAATCTTCAAGGGGATATTACTGAAAAGTTTTATTGTTGTTAATTTTACCTATCATTCCATTTAATCAAAAAAAAAAAAAAAATTCAGACAGAATTTTGGGAAATAATTGATCCCATCTGAGTAACCCGTTTCATATATATAGCATGACTTATAATATTTTGGGAACTAGATTAAATGGAATGAAACGGGATCAATTTCTTTAATACCCTTCTAGTCTCTACACAAAACGGATTGCCTTGTTGGGCTCAGTTTCTTTACTACACAAAACGGGCTCTGTTTAAGTTTTCATTACACAAAATGGACCTTGAGAGCTCTTTTCTAGACAAATGGGTTGCTTAGATGGGCTTAATTTATTCACTATGCAAACTGGACCTTGTGCCCTTATCTTCATTACATGAGTGGGCTTCATGACTTTTCCTCTTTACATAAAACAAGCTGTTTTTGGGGGTTCTTTAATTTTGTTCCAAGGTTAAGCATGAGATTGTAGTATAGAGAAACCTACATTTTCTGACATTGACATTGTTAAAAAAAAATGAAGCTAGCTTCATACGTGGATGTTGTCCTAATTTCTCAATCTTTGGTAAACCGTCTATATGTACCAGTCTTTGTCGACACTTTACTTTTCTTCAATTTCAAACCCACCCACTTCTTTGAAGCCTCTCATTCCTATCTTTCTAAGTCCACCACTGCACTCAGCTTCTGTTGAGAAGATTTTGGGGAGTTTTGGGAGGGTCGTTGCAACAGATTTAAGCCGTGTCGCACTGTCTGTGGCAGCTTTTAATGTGCAGAAGTGTGGTCTTCAGCTTAGTGAATCTATCATTGTAATGTAATGGTTCAAATTCCAATAATTTCACATGAATGAAAACTCGCCAACAATGATAGTATTCATCCTGTAATCCATATATTGGACCATGTTACATGTTGAAATGAAATGCGTGAAGTTCTTAATTTGCTTCTGGTAAATCATTAGTCTCCAATTTAAAAGTGAAGTTGTTGTTTACAATGAAAGACTAGAGAGCATTTTGAGCAAAAACCAGAGCTCGCTAGAGCGAAAAAGAAATTCACACAAAATTTTTTGCCAATCCTTTGTTCATCACTCACTCTGGCGGAACCATTTATGAACGGCTACGAACATACCTAGACCTAGGAAAATTTTGTGGCCAACCCTAATCTCTTCACATTTACTTATAAGTTATTTGAGAATTGTTTATTTTCAGTAACTTATTTGTATAATGCGAAATAAAATGCTAAAAGTTAGCTTATTTCCAAAACGTTGAAATTTAGATTATTTGAGATAAAGGTGAATGAAAAGTAGTATTAGGCCCTTAAACAATATATAATTTAAGTTTAAGTAGAAAACTAGCTTTCAATTGGTTTCCAAACACTTAAAAGCCAAAATATAACCTTGACTTTGAAAGAGAAAAACAACTGTAAAAACAGGAGAAAACCTTGAAAAAAGTTTCCAATTGTCTTCAAACTTCTCCATTGAGTATCCTAGGAAGGTTCTTTGATCCAACAACCATTGATCAACCAAATATGGGGCTTGAAGTTAGATCGATTTAGAAGTTTTAATTTCAACGGACTACTTTATCCCTTATCTTTTTTTCTTTTTCTTTTTTATTTTTTTATTTTTTTATTTTCATTTTTCTTTTAACTATTTGTCAAAATATTATTTTATCCTTAATTTTTGTTCTTAGATCAATCAGTTTGAACTAAATAATAAGGGTAATTTTGAAAATACGAAAAAGTGAACACAAATATACATATGTAAGAACTAATTAAAAAGAAAAAAAAAAAAAGATGGCCACGTTAAAATGCAATAATGTTTGCCTCTGCCTTTGGGATGCAAAGCTGATAACAAAATCCTTTCATTTCCTCAAATATAAATAAGTTTGGATTTCTTACCACGAAGTTAGATTTAGAGAAAGCATATAATTAGATAAAATGGAATTCCCCTCAAAACATATTTTGAAATTTGACAATGTCGTTCATCTCCACTTTATCCTTGTTCATGTAGTGGAAGGGTGTCATTGACAAATTCAACTGTCCTACAAGGGGCCTTCATTAGTGTAATATTCTATCTCCTTCTCTCATTTCTTTGATGAGATATTTTGATGATAGCAATAATTAAGATGATCCTAGCTAGTATGTGATTACATAGCCCACAGGACCCTCCATGATCATCTTTACAACACCAATAATTCACTTTTTTGTGGAAACAATTGCTCGAGATTGGTATTATTATGGATAAAGAAAAATAGTTCATTCCAACAACCAAGTGGACTCATTGATTATTATGAAATATCTATAATGTATGTAGAATTAAAAAAGTTTAACTTTTAGTTGACATCTTAATATTTTTTTAGCTAAATCTTCTATCTCACTTTTCCTGCTGCACCAATAAAAACTTGCCACATGTTCACCTAATTAATTAATTACTACCATTAATTTTGGGAGCCCACATGTTTTTACATCATTATTTTAATAAATATATATATATATATATATATATTAATTGAGTCTAAATTCAATAAGAGTTCCTACAAAAGCTCTTATATTTAAACCATTTATTACAATCTTGTCACCTCATATTTTTATTAAGGTCACATGTGATTTGGTACTGCTTAATGTGAGTCTAAAACCATCAAAGGTAATATTAGCAAGCTATCTACTTGTAAGTATAGTGCCCCAAAAAAAGGACACCAGAGAATTACCTTTTAAATACTTGTTTATTATTTTGTTAAAACCATTTTCACCCATTATCAGTAGACATGGCAAAACGGGTCAAGAATTTTTGACCTGATCTGAACTCGATTTTTTTGATCCGAAGCAAAAACGGGTTGACCCATGATCTGACTCGAGTTTTTTTTTTTTTTTTTTGTGGGTCAACTCGACCTGGCCTGCAGCCCGACACAAACCCGAACCATTTTTTAAAACTTTTTTTTTTTGGTAAAAAAATAATAAAATTAAGACAATATTAGTTTAATTATTTGTTGTGAGTTTTAAGGAAACAATAGAGACATTTACATAACTGCATGCAAATTAATTGAAAGATGAATGGTTGAGCATTCTATAATGAATAAAGATTTTTAAGATATCAAATAGCAAAGTACATGCCAAGATAATCTGGTTACAGTAAAATTAAAAATATAAATTTAAAATTATAGACATGTGAAAAACATTCACAAGTGTGAAAATAATGAAATCAAAGTATCAAATTAACATAAATTATGAATGTTTAACCTATTTTTTAACAATTTATGTCCAAAATAAATGGCTATTTAAAATAAATTATGATATTTCTTAAAGTGTGTGTTACTTAGCAATGATATGATATTCATAAAAGAGGTCATGTATAAATAAGTAAACAATCAAATTTTAATGCATATCTCAAATTGAAATAGAGTGTCAACCATAATTGATAATAGATTATAAAATTAATTTTCAAGATTGTAAATTTCTTATATGTTTTTATTCTTTGTCAAATTAGTTATCCAATAAGTTATTTGTAATTTTGTTTTATATTTGGGATGTTGATAATGTGTAAAAATAAAACTTGTGTATTTGTTTTATTTATCTTTGCGTTATTTGGTCTTAAATAGCAATGTTAGGATTTGTATAATTTTAAAATTATTGAATAAGTATTAATAAGTTTAGCAAAGTTCATTCTTGATATAAGTCTTGAATTCAAAGTAATTTATTTTACATCAAGTAATTTGTTGCATAACTTTTCAAATGGCAAATACATGCTGTTTTCTTTATAACAAATAAAAAATTTTAAAAAAATTCATATGAAAAATATGAGTCAACCCTACCCAACTCGCAACCCGATTGACTTAAACCCATTTTTAACTCACTTAAAATAACCCGTTTTTGACCTGCAACTCGTTTGACCTGCGACCTGATTTGAACCGACCTGCCCGTTTTGCCATGTCTGATTATCATGATAATTTGTTTGATTTTGTCATAAAATTTGTATTAAGTTTAACAATTTTTTCGAAAAAGATAATAGATGAACTGAAATCAACCCAATCACAATTAGGTAAATTAGTCCTATTAAAAAAGGTAAGAATAATATATTTTAAATAAATAAATAAACTTAAAAACTAAATATTATATAAATAATATTTAATATAAAAAGCTCATTTAATGTAATCCTTAATAATATTATATTGAGTCGGTCTTGCTTTCAATCATTAGCATTAACTAGAGTGATCATAAGTTCTTTTTAGCTCAGTCATGGGCTCACTTGCATTATCTGTTAGCCATTGATGACATATATGAACTTGATTATGAAGATTGGGTTGGGTCAGAGTTCAGTGTAGGTAGTGGACTACGAGACACCTCTTGAAATGGACTCTCATGTACGCTTACATTTACATGTAGGCTGGTAGACTGATTTTGAAAACAAATTGTGTTATCGGCTTATAGGTGGACTTATGTTTGGGTTTGCACATTGTTGCGGTCAAAACCCAGTTCGGCATCCTAAATCCTAATCTACGCACCGCAGCGTTTGCTCTGGTTTCCAACTATTTGGAATTCATGAAACCTATTCGACGAAAAGTCTGAACCAAGTCAAAGAAGTTTTAGTCCATCCAGATAACTATCGAAGTTTTAAGGAAATGGGGTTGTAGTGATACTGAAATTTCGAAATTATTTGTAGGCAGGCCTTCTTTACGCAAGGCTAGCATTACATGGTTTCTTAGTTGTCGAATCAATCATTGTTTTGATGAGAGGCTTGAGTTCTTCTGGACATTGTTTATGTCAAGGGATGTTCTTGCCAAAGACATTCTTAGTGATAAGGGTAAAAATATGGTCTGACGAGCCTCCTTTAAATAGATCTGACGGATCAATGTCTGTGGGCCAATAGAAGTAAGCCCAAAACTTGTACAAAGGTCCATACAATAGGAACCCCAGATGGAAATTACTTGCGACACACATCTAATCACTATAGAATCCCTGGGTAAATGGAATTCTAGTATAAAGAGGATTTCGGAAGATACGCATGTAAATGAAGATCTTCTCTACAAGGAAAGTGTCTTGTCCATCACATTTAGGGCAATTCAAGAGGATTCCTAGAAGGAAAGGACTTCTACACCAAGGAAGAGAGGTCAACCTTCTACTACTATAAATGCCACAATACCCTCATAAATCAACGTACGCATAATTTACCATTCTCTAACACTCTAGAGTTGTGAGAATAGTTCTAACTTGACATTCGGAGGGTATTTGGCCGGCACCACACCGGTACTCTCTGTTAGGTCTTCTCTCTTTTCTTTGTAGGTGTCGTTACAAACGTGCGAGGATTGTGTGACTCACTGGTGATATTTACGGCATCATCAGTTGGCGCCATCTGTGGGAAACAAAATGGCATCATAATTGCAGCTTATAAGCCATACAAACGCTACCTGAACAAAGGGCCGCATGGTACTTACACACTCGATGGCGACCACCAACAACATTTAGGAAGACGAGCCACAACCTATTGCCTAGGAGAGACAGATCCTAACCCTTACAGCGGTAGTGGAGCGCCTCACTAGACAAAACTAGACCCTAGAAGAACAGCTGTGACAAAAGAACGCAACGATAGGAAACCAAGAAGAAGATCAAGAAGGTGCCAGTGCTGATCGCAGGAACCAGGAGAGACCAGAGCGACAAAATATAAAGCCTCCTAACCCTCATGGATGTGGCTCCGCCTATTGTCGTGGAGATGCAGGCAATGAAGGAGCAGATGGAAGTTATGATGAACGCCCTCAAGAGACGAGTATCCAGTGACCTTAACAACCTAGTCAACTGGATTGACTCACCGTTCACTGCCTCCGTCAATTGTTTCCCTCTACCGCATAAATTCTGCATGCCACACATAGATAGTTACAACAGAGTCAAGGATCGTTTAGATCACCTAAAGACCTTCAAGACCTTGATGCACCTTCAAGGAGTTGCAGACAAGATCATGTGTAGGGCCTTCCTTACAATGTTGAAGGGTGCTGCGAGAATTTGGTTCAGTTAGTTAACGCCTGGCTCTATCAATACTTTCAAGGAGCTGAGCGCTCAATTCATTTTGCACCTCATTGGGGGACACAGGTACAAGAAGTCAACTGCATGCCTAATGAACTTTAAACAGCGGGAGGACAAGACGCTGAGGTCCTACATAACTTGTTTCAACAAGGAGGCCTTCTCAATTAACGAGGTAGATGACAAGATACTCGTGGCAACATTCATTAATGGGCTACGAAAGGGTAAGTTTCTGTTTTCTCTATACAAGAACGATCCAAAGACTATGTCAGAAGTACTTTACAAGGTTACCAAGTATATGAACGCAGAAGACACATTGTTGGCCCGCGAGGATAAGCCTAGAAAAAGGGAAAGGCAGGAGGACACAAGACAGGAAAGAGGGCTCAAAGTGGCTAGGACCGAAGAACAACGGGATGATAGACGCTCCAAACCCCCCACTGGGAGATTCACAAGCTTCACCCCGTTAACTGCCCCAATAGATCAAGTCTTGATGCAGATTAAAGACGAAGGAACCCTGACATTCCCAGGCAAGTTGAAGGGAGATCCTAGCAAGAGACCAAGGAATAAGTACTGCCACTTTGATCAAGACTACGGGCACGACATAGCTGAGTGCTACGATCTAAAACAGCAGATAGAGGCCCTTATAAGATAGGGGAAACTACAAAGGTTGGATCCGCCTCAAGAGCAGACCCCACGACGAGAGAATGAGCGCTCAAGATCGCCTATTGGAGACATAAGAATGATCGTAGGGGGTACGACAACTTTTAGGTCGTCCAAAAAGGCCAGAAAAACCTACCTAAGAATGGTCCAAATCGTCCAACTCACAAGCACTGTACCAAAGATGGCACAGATCAACAACCCTGTCATCAGATTTTCAAAAGACGATGCCCGAAGGCTGCACCACCCACATGACGACTCGCTTGTTGTCAGCCTAAGGGTAGGAGACTATAAAATGCACTGGGTTCTGGTCGACAACAGCAGTTCGGCAGACATCTTGTATTACCCAGCTTTTTAGTAGATGAGAATCAATAGAGAACAGTTGGTCCCGGTTAATACCCCTCTAGTTAGTTTCAGAGGGATGAGAGTGTTCCCCTTCAGTGCCATCACATTAACGGTAACGGTGGGAGATTACCCCCAACAGATTACTAAGGAAGTAACTTTCCTGGTGGTCGACTGTTCATCTGCTTACAATGCCATTCTCGGATGACCCACCTTCAACTAATGGAAGGTTGTAATCTCGACCTACCATTTCATGATCAAGTTCCCAACGGATTATGGAGTAGGGGAATTGCGTGGAAATCAGGTGGCAACGTGAAAATGTTATATTGCTATGCTAGAGATGGACGATCAGCAGCAAACAATGTGCATAGAAGAACGACGGATAGTAGCCGAGCCAGTTGAAGAGTTAGAGGAAATAATCCTTGATAACTCAAGGCCAGAACGGACGACTAGAGTGGGGACATTGGCAAGCTGGTCGGTGCGCTGAGAGCTCACGGCATTCTTAAGAGACAATCAAGACATGTTTGCCTGGAGTCACGAGGATATGCTAGAGATCGACCCCGCAATCATAGTTCACAAACTGAATGTATCACCCACATTCTCCCCAATCCGGCAGAAGAAATGAGTATTCGCTCAGAAGCGGGACAAAGCTATTGCCGAAGAAGCACGAAAGTTGCTTGAGGCAAATTTCATCCGAGAAGTACACTACCTCTATTGGTTGGCAAACGTCGTCCTAGTCAAGAAGGCCAATGGAAAGTGGAGGATATGCGTAGGCTTCACGAATCTCAATAAGGCTTGCCCTAAGGACAGCTATCCACTCCCTCGGATAGATACTCTAGTAGACTCAACTGCAAGACACCAGCTTTTGAGCTTCATGGACGCTTTCTCGGTCTATAACCAGATAAAGATGGAAGATCATCTAGGCGACCTCTGTGAGACCTTCGACACCCTCCGATTATATAATATGAAGTGGAACCCAGGCAAGTGTGCGTTCGGAGTGACGGTTGGGAAATTCTTGGGCTTCATGATATCCTAAAGAGATATAGAGGTTAACCCACAGAAGGTACATGCCATAATAGAATTAGAACCGTCGAGGACGGTCAAAGAAGTGCAAAGTTTGAATGGCAAAATTGCAACCCTGAACAGGTTTGTCTCAAAAGCGATGGACAAATGTCTACCTATCTTCCGCACCCTGAGGAAATCGTTTTAATGAACGAACGAATGCTAGATGGCATTTGAAAACTTAAAGGCATATCTCTCATCTCTACCATTGCTCAGTCCATCCAAGCCGGGTGAAGAGCTTTACCTATATTTAGCTGTTTCACAAGCCGCTGTTAGCGCAGCCTTGGTGAGAGAGGAAAATAAAACTCAAAGACCAGTCTACTTCACAAGCCGAGTGCTCCGAGGAACAGAAGACCAGTACCCTCAGATGGAGAAGTTGGCCTTCACGTTAATAACTGCTGCGCGAAAACTCAAACCATACTTTCAAGCACACACCATCGTTTTCCTGACAAATAAGCCCTTGAAAAAAGCCATGAATAGCCCCGAGGTAGCAGGAAGAATGGCTTTGTGGGCAATAGAGCTCAGCGAGTTTGACGTACAGCACCGTCTGCGAACAGCTATAAAAGGGCAAGTGCTGGTTGATTTCATCGCCGAATTCACTCTCGGAGACGGCCAGGGGGTAGAAGGTACGTGACAATGGAACATTTATACGGACAGATCTTCAAATAGAGAAGCAGGAGGGGCTGGCATAGTAATCCAAAAGCCGGAGGGGGATAGGATCGAGTGCATGATCCAACTAGATTTCCCCACAACCAACAACGAGGCAGAATACTAAGCTTTGGTGGCAGGGCTAGACCTCGTGAAGGCCGCAGGTGCTGAAAACGTGGTCGTACATTGCGACTCACAAGTAGTGACAAGTCAGATTAATGGCAGCTACGAGTGTAAGAATGAAAGGATGAAGAGGTATCTAGAAGAGGTGAAGAATCGAATCAGCAGCCTCAAAGTCAGATTCGTTCAAATGCTAAGGGGGGAAAACGAATGCGCCAACCGACTAGCAAAAGCAGCCTTGGCAGAATTTATGCTTGTCCCCGAACAAGTATTGTCATTTGTCCAAGTCCCCTCACTTATTGATGACGGAACAAATGTGCAAGAAGTAAATTCTGAAAGCAACTGGACTACGCCTTTGATATCATACCTGAAGACTGGCGTTTTACCAAAAGGGAGTGATGCCGCTGGAAAGGTAAAGGTCCAAACATCACGATTTGTGCTCATAAAAGATGTTTTATGCAAAAAAGGATTTTCCCGGCCGTACCTGAGGTGTCTATGCCTCGAGGAAGCAGAGTACGTAATGAGAGAAGTCCACGAGGGTATCTGCGAAAACCAATCGGGGGCACAATCATTAGTGCACAAATTAATTCAAGCAGGATACTATTGGCCTACGATGATGAAAGATGCACAGGCCTATGTCAAGGCCTGCGACAAATGTCAGAGGTTCAGTAATCTCATTAGGCAACCATCTGAGGAACTAACCCCCATGACAGCCCCTTGGCCCTTCACTCAATGGGGACTAGACATCATGGGTCCCTTCCCAGCAGCAGTTAGGCCGTTAAAATTCCTGATAGTAGGCATCGACTACTTCACTAAGTGGGTGGAAGCAAAAGCCCTAGCCACTATTACGGAGAGGAGTATTCAGAGCTTTTTTTGGAGGAATATCATATGCAGGTACGGGATACCCAGAGTGCTTGTCTCCGACAATGGAAAGCAATTCAACAATAGCGCATTTAGGGACTTCTGCTCGGAGCTAGGTATTAAGAATCACTACTCGTCGCCAGCACACCCACAGGCTAACAGGCAAGTTAAAGTCATGAACCGGTCCTTGCTCAAGATCATCAAGACCTAGCTCGAGGGGGAAAAGGGTATCTGGCCGAACAAGCTGCCAAGCATTCTGTGGGCATACAGAACTACAGCAAGAACACCTACTGGAGAAACGCCGTTTCGACTGGCATACGGAAGTGAGGTTGTCATCCCAGCAGAAGTAGGGCTCACAAGTTTTCGGGTGGAGAACTACGACGAGAATAAGAACGAAGAGGCCATGCGACTTCAGCTCGACCTAATGTACGAGGTACGAATGGCAGCAGAGCAAGGATGGCACGGTATCAGAATCTCATGGCGAAACACTACAACTCCAACGTCAGGCATAAAGACTTTCAGGTCGGAGATCTTGTACTACGAAAGGTAATGGGCGCTACTAGAGATCCTTCACAAGGAAAACTCGGCCCCAATTGGGAAGGACCCTACAGGATTGCATCATGGTAGAGGAAGGGTACTTACCACCTCGAGACACTGGACGGACAAAAGCTTCTGCACCCATGGAACACGGTGCATCTATGGAAATACTATTAGTAGAGACAGCATGAAGAGCAGTGACGCTATTTCCAGTTTTTCTTCCTAGTTTTTACTACAATTATTAGTTTTACTTTAACTTTTTGCTACAATACTTCAATTATCTTTTTAAAGCCCAAGGGGGCAGGTACTTTTTTACTTGCTACAATACTTCAAGTATCTTTTTAAGCCCAAGGGGGCAGGTACTTTTCTACAAATATACAATTGAATATTCACACATAACTATCTTTTTAACCTGAATTCTTGTAAAGTTCACAAGCTGGACGGATCATCCCAAGAAGGATGAAATTCAAAATTCATAAAAGTGGACGGATAATAAATAAAGTCCACAAGCTGGACAAATCATCCTAGATGGGTGAAATTCAAAGTCCATAAAAGTGGACGGATAATAAATAAAGTCCACAAGCTGGACAAATCATCCTAGATGGGTGAAATTCAAAGTCCATAAAAGTGGACGGATAATAAATAAAGTCCACAAGTTGGACGGATCATCCTACAGGGGTGAAATTCAAAGTCCATAAAAGTGGACGGATAATAAATAAAGTCCACAAGCTGGACGGATCATCCTACAAGGGTGAAATTCAAAGTCCATAAAAGTGGATGGATAATAAATAAAGTCCACAAACTGGACGGATCATCCAAGGCGGGTGAAAACTTCTCAAGTCCATAAAATGGACGGTTAGTATACAAAGTCCACAAGATGGACAGATCATCCCAGATGGATGAAACTTAAGTCCATAAAATGGATAGATAACAAATTCCTTAAGTTTATATAAGTAGACGGATACAAGTCTGCAAACTAGACGGATCTTCCCTAGAAGGATGAAAATTAGTCCAAAAAATGGACGGACATAAACTAACAGTCCAAAAAAGTGAACAGATATGACTGGACGGGTCATTCCATGAAAATTTTAAAGTCCCAAAAAGTGGACGGGTACACACCGAAACTTGCAAAGTAGAAAGTTCATGCATAAAGGACGGTGTGTAAAGAATATAACATTTATCCAAAATAGACAGACAACCTAGAATGATCAAAACGACGGACCAATTCATAAACAGCCCCCAAAGGCATTAAGATGGACACATTATAGCACAATGTGGATGGACACAGTGAGGAATGGAATATTAAAAGGCCTCCCATAGTGGACGGATCAAATAAACTACTACATTCATAGCGACAATGAAACAAGTAAAGAAAATACCATTGACGAACAAAGTTATGTAAAACCCTCAAGGGGCAATTGTTCAATATACAAATAATGAATTGTTCTCAAATTAAAAAAAAATAATAATAAAAAAATATAAAATAAAAAAAACCAACAATAACAACAACACAACTACTATTCTTGTGGGTCTGCATCCTCATCATGACAGGTGTGGGGCCCAATAATTTATGGGCCAGGCCCATTTACCCGTGGGAAGTCCAAAGGCCCAAGCCGAGGAGGGCTATGGCCCAAACTCAAAAATATAAAGTATAAGATAGCCTTGGGATACAGCCGAGGACAGTTCAGTTCTCGGCAGACCCAAAGTCCCACTGGAAAGAGGGACGAAAACGGTATAGGACTAAGCTTGAAAGAAAATTTAAAATATCCAGGGAAAGCTGCCCTTACTGCCATTCAATACTCTGCACCTGACAGAGTCGTATTCTTTGGCTTTTACAACCACGCCTAATGACTTTCGGTATGGGCTGATGGGACAAGTATCAGTCTTGGAAAAGTTGACCCTACACGTGGACGAAGGACAGTGAACGCAGGCTGGTATAAAAGGAAAAGTAAGTAATCTAGAGAAGGGGCTGGGAAAAATGGCCAAAAACCAGAACCTCCCAGCCCACCTTCAGGAGAAAGACTCCAGGGGTGAAGACAACTTAACCATGTATGAACACCACGAAAAATCCACCGCCTGGTGACCAAGGCCTAGCCTTTCAAACCCACGCTCTACATGTGATATTGTTTGAGCCTTTTTACGTGCGAACCCAACACTGTTACGGTTCGTTACGAATCGTGTCCTTACAATTGGCGCCGTCTGTGGGAAAGGCTTGTGTGTTGGCATAGGCGGTAGGTCGAGAGAGTTCCTTTGTCATTTTTAGCAACTGGTTATGGAGTTTTAGTGTAAAATTCCGCTAGGGGCTATGCTTCTAAACTAGGGGCTAAGCTTGGTAGCGTTAATCGCACGGATAATTCTAGGGGCTTGGCCGAGGGGCTAACTCCCCTAAAGCCAAGGTCCCACGCAAAGAGAAGACTAGGTTTTGGACAGAACCAAGGCATTGCATGATCCTCGGACTCAAGCCTATGGGGAAACCAACTACTTGGATGAGAAAACTGAGTTTTGGACAGAACCAAGGCATTGCATGGTCCTCGGACTCAAGCCTATGGGGAAACCAACTATTTAGATGAGAAAACTGAGTTTTGGACAGAACCAAGGCATTGCATGGTCCTCGGACTCAAGCCTATGGGGAAACCAACTACTTGGATGAGAAAACTGGGTTTTGGACAAAACCAAGGCATTGCATGGTCCTCGGACTCAAGCCTATGGGGAAACCAACTACTTGGATGAGAAACTGAGTTTTGGACAAAACCAAGGCATTGCATGGTCCTCGGACTCAAGCCTATGGGGAAACCAACTACTTAGATGAGAAAACTGAGTTTTTGACAGAACCAAGGCATTGCATGGTCCTCGGGACTCAAGCCTATGGGGAAACCAACTACTTGGATGAGAAAACTGGGTTTTGGACAGAACCAAGGCATTGCATGGTCCTCGGACTCAAGCCTATGGGGAAACCAACTACTTGGATGAGAAAACTGAGTTTTTGACAGAACCAAGGCATTGCATGGTTCTCGGACTCAAGCCTATGGAGAAACCAACTACTTGGATGAGAAAACTAAGTTTTGGACAGAACCAAGGCATTGCATGGTCCTCGGACTCAAGCCTATGGGGAAACCAACTACTTGGATGAGAAAACTAGGTTTTGGACAGAACCAAGGCATTGCCTGGTCCTCGGACTCAAGCCTATGGGGAAACCAACTACTTGGATGAGAAAACTAGGTTTTGGACAGAACCAAGACATTGCATGGTCGTTGGACTCAAGCCTATGGGGAAACCAACTACTATGGGGAAACCAACTACTTGGATGAGAAAACTGGGTTTTGGACAGAACCAAGGCATTGCATGGTCCTCGGACTCAAGCCTATGGGGAAACCAACTACTTAGATGAGAAAACTGAGTTTTGGACAGAACCAAGGCATTGCATGGTCCTCGGACTCAAACCTCTGGGGAAACCAACTACTTGGATGAGAAAACTGGGTTTTGGACAAAACCAAGGCATTGCATGGTCCTCGGACTCAAGCCTATGGGGAAACCAACTACTTAGATGAGAAAATTGAGTTTTGGACAGAACCAAGACATTGCATGGTCCTCGGACTCAAGCCTATGGGGAAACCAACTACTTGGATGAGAAAACTAGGTTTTGGACAGAATCAAGGCATTGCATGGTCCTCGGACTCAAACCTATGGGGAAACCAACCACTTGGATAAAAAAAAAAAAAAAAAGTGTTTCGTAAGGTTAGCTACTTAATAAAAATTCTAAGTTACTCAATCCTCGGCTCAAGTACTGTAAAAGGTTAATGTCAATAAGAGTGATAAGAAGATGGTGAAACGCCCTACTATTCAGTAGCCTAGCGGGGTTGTTCGTTTTACGGGTGATATGTCTTCGGATGGTTACTTCCTACACCGTATTGGGCATTCAGTTATCATCTTGGCTAGTTTTGGGGTAAGTATCGTTTTCACAGGTCGGCATCGTTGTGCCAAACAACTCTATTAAAGTTATGGTGATATCTTTTTCTTAGCAAGTATTTTGACCCTAGGTGTCATTGATTCAAATACTATATTATTGTGCCGAACAGCACTCGTAAATTCATAATATGGCCTTTTTCTTTGATAAGGGATTATGGCCCCAAGTATTGTACTCTAAGGTCGGCGGTATTGTGTCAGGCCGACTCAGTAAGATCATCATAACGTCCTTTCTTTTCCTGCCTAATGGGGGTTTCAACCCTAAGTATCACTTGTTCGATTCAGTATTATTAAGCCGGACTGTTTTATAAATATAGAGCAAGATCTTTTTATTAACTGGGACTTTGGTCCTAGACGTCGATCACGGTTTAAAAATAAAAGGAATTCACAAGATTGTATGTCTATTCATTGCATTATCATTTCGGAAATATAGAGATAGAACATGTGATGTAAAGTGATAACAATTTTTATTAATATAAAGATGTATTACAACGTACAAAGAGGGGCTTGAACAAGCCTATACAAAAGGTGGATTGCCAAAACAATAAAAAAAAAAAAAACAGCAATACAAATAAATAAACAGTCAGATATCTTTTTAAACTCGTCTCTGAAGTCCTTCCGAACTCCGCCTCAGTAGCGCCCATATTGAGAGAAGGACCTTTTTCAGAAGAAGGTGGAGGAGATGAATGAAGAAGATGGAGGAGATGAATGAAAAGAAAGAGGAGAAGAAGAGGGAAGAGATGAAAAGAAAGAAAAAGGAGCAAAAGAGGGAGAAGGAAAAGTATCAGGATGGATCTGGTGGTGGAAAGAAGGAGAAAGAGAGGCAAAAGGAGGCACCAGTGAACGAAGAGGGGAAGAAGAAGGGGCACTTAGTCCCTGCCTCAGTCCTGACTCCTAACACACTGGTGCCATGTTAGATATGCTCATGAGAGAGCAGTTGGTACTGATAATGGGTGTCCTCGGCTCAGTCACGCCAAAAATTTGACGTGACGAGTCCCTGCTTCGGATTTTGGCTGAAAGGGAAGTGAGACAAATCTTGAGTCTTCGCCATCCTTGCCCTGACCGAGCCATTTCGAGCTTTATTAAAACATGGTGTTTTTGGGAGGGGTATGGTTCCTTCATTGCTTATTACTATGGTGAACGTATCACAATTTAAGGTATAACCAGAGGGTAAAAGTAAACTTTGGGAGGAGTCTAAGAGTTTCAAATTTTGGGGGGATTAAAGTGGTTCATGTATGGGAGAAACAACTCTCGCCTTTTCTTTTTATATGAGGGGTGAAGCGGAAGGTACTTAATATGTTCAGATCTCCAAGGAAATCTGCAAACAAGAATATGCCCGTTCCGCTTCCCCACACCATCAATAACCATTAAATCTGAAAGGTCTCGTAAAGGGAAACTATTAAAGACACGCTTTGGATAGCCAAACGGCATGAGCGCGTCGTAAATAAATTAAGAGGAACATCTCGTAGACCGGTACATTTCCTGGGCAGGTGGAGAACCGCCAACATCAATGAAAGGGTGAATTAAATGAGCCATAATAAAGGCTCGGTATTACCAAAACCCCCCTTTCCAACCAAGACGTCGGACAGCAGGGTTTTGAGGGGCTATTGTGGGGCCCAATAATTTATGGGTCAGGCCCATTTACCCGTGGGGAGTCCAAAGGCCCAAGCCGAGGAGGGTTATGGCCCAAACTCAAAAATATAAAGCATAAGATAGTCTTGAGATACAGTCGAGGACAGTTCAGTCCTCGGCAGACCCAAAGTCCCACCGGAAAGAGGGGCAAAAACGATATAGGACTAAGCTTGAAAGAAAATCTAAAATATCCAGGGAAAGCTGCCCTTACTGCCATTCAATACTCTGCACCTGACAGAGCCGTATTCTTCGGCTTTTACAACCACCCCCAACGACTTTGGGTATGGGCTGATGGGACAAGTATTAGTCTTGGAAAGGTTGACCCTACATGTGGACGAAGGACAGTGAACGCAAGCTGGTATAAAAGGAAAAGTAAGTAATCTAGAGAAGGGGCTGGGAAAAATGGCCAAAAACCAGAACCTCCCAGCCCACCTTCAGGAGAAAAACTCCAGGGGTGAAGACAACTTAACCATGTATGAACACCACGAAAAACCCACCGCCTGGTGACCAAGGCCTAGCCTTTCAAACCCATGCTCTACAAGTGATATTGTTTGGGCCCTTTTAAGTGCGAACCCAACACTGTTACGGTTCGTTATGAATCGTGTCCTTACAACAGGTATTCACATTTACAGGATTAGTTTGAACTTGAACATCCTGTGCTTGGGTCAACTCTCCGTTGCCTTTAGCTGTATCCTCAGCAAAAAGATATTCCATGTCCTCTGAGGCGACAGGCATGACGGAGGTCTGGACTGGATCCTCAACCTTAACGTTAGATACATCTAGGTCAAGGTAAGCCTTCTTGACCTGATGGAGGGCGTCGTCAAAACCCTGAAGGAAGGAGTCTCCCAGCTCTGACAGCAGGGCGTCGAAGTCACGGTACTCACGTATCGCCGTCTCCTTAACCTGACGGAGCTTATCCTTCAGGTCTTGAATCTCTTTTTCCTTTTTCTCCATGGCCTTCCTCGCCTCCTCCATCCTCTGTTCAAGCTCCTTCCTCACCTTCTCTGAGAGGTTAAACTTTTGCTCCATGGTGGACTTACATTTGTGGAGTTGACCCAGTTTGTCCTTCGTCTGCTCCGCCTTTGCCCGTACACGTTCCAGGGCCATCTCACGATTAAGACACCATTCCATTAGCCCCTTCATCATAATCATGGACTGAAATCAAGAGAGGCAGAATGGTTAGATGGGAAGATAAGTAAAATGGACGGACGAAAAGACTACGGAAATAATTACCTGAGCAATTGCAAAGAGACTCGTCTCCCCCATCGCCTCCATGGAATGATTGCCTAAGTCCTCATAGTCCTCAGATGTTATAATAGACGAAAGCTGCTCCAAGGTGCTTTTGGAGTGTTCGCGGAGGGGGACGGGCAGCTTCTCCTGGTTAGTGAACGGGGCCTCATCATTCCCTTTCTAGCCCCATGCTTCACTTGGATGACCGTCTTCACCCTCAGCCATTAGACCCACGACGGGCTCCAAAGGTACTTTGAACTTCTTAGTAGGACTGTCCCCCTTTGTTGGTTGTCTCCTCTTCATGGACGGGTTGCTCGTGCCCGTCCCCTTGGAAGCCACGTCATCAGTCTCCTTCTTATTTGCAGCCTACGACCTGATCAGTTCTCTCCTCTTGGCGTCGTCCATTTCTAAAAAGGTGAACGTGTGAAGTTAAACTACAGATAAAATTGAAGACCGTTCAGATAAAATAAGGACGATAGATTTACGTCTGTGAATTTTTTCCTCGTATCTGACGACTGCTAGAGTTGGCTCAAGATCGTCACAATACCAGTGGATTGTATTGAGTGAGACCAATTTTGCCCAAGTCCTTTCCTCCGATGTCATCTTGGAAAAAATCTTCTCAAGAAAAGTGAACTCCTCGAAACTAACTTGAGGACGCCGTCTGACTGCAAAGAAAGTGAACGGTTAAAATTGTTCAAGTACAATCAACTAAACGATTGTAAAAATTCACACACTAGGACAGGTGCATACGAGACGGATGCAATATGCCCCAAGTCATGTTAACGGGCATGTGTTCCGTCTCCCCTGGATAACACATCCACTCGTCACCTTCTAGGAAGAAGTAACGGCTTTTCCAATCCCTATTTGAATCTGGTGTTTCAAATATGACCTTCAACAATGAATTCCTGGAAGCGAAACTGTATATCTCCCTCGACTTGTCTATTTCATCTGCACAGTAGCAGTGAAGGAATTCCCTCACTGTCAGTCTCTTGACTTCGTCGGTCATAGCACCATACAGGACCTTCATTGCTATGAAGACCCTCCAGGCGTTTGGAGACACTTGGTTGACGGATAGGCCCAAACATTTGAGGAGTTCACGGTGAAGGGAGCTTAGCGGAAACCTAAGCCCAGCCTTCAACATTTGTTAATACACTCCAACACCTTGTACCCCCTCATGGTAACATTTCTCTGACTTATAGGGGAGATGGATAGAGATGTTATCAGGAATTTGAAAATTGTCCCTAAGAGTTTTAAAGTGATTCTTCTTGATGGTAGACATAAAATTGTTCACTGTCCACTCCGGTAGCATGATGAACTCCCTAAGTCTATCAACACCTATAACAAATTTTAATGTTGGTTCCTTGCCGTCATCAGAAACCTCCTTGTTCAACCATCTCCAAATCCTCATTTGTTGAGGACGAGGAAGAGGTAGACGAACTTCTCTCTTCACCCGAACTCTCTTGGTCTTTGTGGTCGGATAGGTATACTTCCTCATAATCCACCCCATCACGAACAAAGGACTGGTTACTCGACGCACTAGACATTGCCTACACGTGACGGCAAAACCTAAGACTTTGACGGATCTAAAAGTGATGACAGGTGTATGTCTAGGAAAATAAAGTATAAATGTATGTCTGTTGGTGAAAGGGACTTATGAAAAAAGAGAGCACTTACCAATTTTTAAAATGAACAGAGGAGTGTTGATGACGGATATAGCGACTGGACGGAGTGGTCTCTGACAAGGATGACGGTTGCGCTCTAACAGTGTGTTTCAGCTGAAAATGGACAAATGAGAAAGAAAGGTATCCATATTTATAGAGGGAGTGCACGGAAGACGAAGCGACGCTTCGATCCGAGTTAAAATCCAATCAAAAAGTGACACGTGTCTTGTGTCATAATGGCTTCCTGACAACCTATCAGGAGTTGATGTAGTTCACGACGTTCGTATTTTAACCGTCGACCCACTTACCTTTGAACCGTCATTCCCCAAAATTTTGAACTGTCACCCCCCAATTTCTTGAACCGTCACCCCCCGGGTCCATCTACTAAAGGATGACAGACCCATGGGGTGAAGGGGGCAACTGATAAGGGTAAAAATATGGTCTGACGGGCCTCCTTTAAATGGGCCTGACGGATCAATGTCTGTGGGCCAATAAAAGGCCAGCCCCAGATGGAAATTACTTGCGACACACATCTAATCACTATATAATCCCTAGGTAAATGGAATTCTAATATAAAGAGGATTCTGAAAGATATGCATATAAATGAAGATTTTCTCTACAAGGAAAGTGTCTTGTCCATCACATTTGGGGCAATTCAAGAGGATTCCTAGAAGGAAAAGACTTCTACACCAAGGAAGAGAGGCCAACCTTCTACTACTATAAAAGTCCCAATATCCTCACAAATCAAGGTACGCATAATTTACCCTTCTCTAACATTTTAGAGTTATGAGAATAGTTCTGACTTGACCTTCGGAGGGTATTTGGCCGGCACCATACCGGTACTTTCTGTTAGGTTTTCTCTCTTTTCTTTATAGGTGTCGTTATAAGCGTGCGAGAATTGTGTGGCTCACTGGTGATATTTACGGCATCATCACTTAGGAACCCTTCACCCTTGACATATAACTTTCACAATACCATCAAACCAGCTATTTTACGGTAACGCGTGTAAGTACGTAGATACAGGACAGGGACCCAAAATGATGAGGGCATTGAGGAGAGGCATTTGCCCACCAGGTGCTCTTTTTTTTGGGCCCTGAAATCTAATATCATTCTCCTTTTTGTGAGCTCTTTGCATGCAGCGGCCTTGTACCATTGTAGTTTTGTTGTTTAAATTATCTGTTTTTAATGCATATCACAGGCAGAAAACTCTCTCTGATACTTGCATGTACACGAGATATTTGTTACCATAATTTAATATGTTCTTTACTATAATATGTCTTAAGAATTAGTGCCACAAAAGGTCATACTCTTGGAGTACATGTCTATCATTCATTTTGTTTTTGTTCCTAGGCATTTAAATTGTCTATTTGTCGTGCTCATAACCTTGCTCACTTGTCTATTATTTTGTAAGTGGGTTGATTCCATCACCATCTCTCCTCTCCCTATCTAGGTTCTTGTCCTGGAGGATGGAGATGGATTGGGACCCTGTTCCCTTCTTTCTCAGTAATAAATTATTCTTAAATTTTTTTTATTTTTATTTTTTAAAAGAAGAGTAGCTAATGAAGATAATATCTTTTGGAATATTCCTGATTGTAGAAAGAGGTCTAATGATTTTATATTTAAAGCAGTTTGTTTATTTCTGTTTGATTGATTCTTCTAAAACAGAGAGAGAAAAAAAAAAATCTATTTAAATGACAGTTAGTGAGGTAGAATTGTTTGCTTTACAAATCCTGGCCATTGCTTTGGGGATTTTGTTCTCATTTTTATCTGTGCATGTCTTGTTGTCACATTCATTACATTTTTTCTAATGATCTCATGCCCTAGTCGATCCTATTTTGCAAGCAAGCACCCATGAAAATATTTTCTTGTTCCCTTGGAACTAAATTAGATTAGGAATTCTCTGTAAAAAAATAAAATAAAATAAAAAATTTATTTGAACTTGGATCCTTGAAGAATCAATTCTAGGCAATGAAAGATGATTTTTCTTTTAACTGTTTGTTTAAAGTCTTATAAAGTAAACCGAAACTTAAACCGATTGCTGTACCCTCTACAACCATAAGATGTTATAATCTTAAGTAAACCTGCGTCCTTCCCTGTCTCTTTCTCTCATATTAATCTTATCTTATGACAGATATCACATGAATGAAATCCAAGCACTACTAGGTTAGTGATCTCAAAGAAGATGACTGGACATCACATTTTCAATCGTTGGGTAAGTAATCCTTGACATATAACAAGTTGCTCTTGTCAAATTTTCACCATTTGATTGTGCTGTCTTATTGTGTGATTGAGGCTATTGGAGCAGAAGTCAAGATATTGGTGTCCATGTTGATATTGGTGAAAAAGTAAAGCGTCCTTTTAAATTCTAGACCATTTACTTGATTAAGGTGTATAAAAGAAGTGTTTGTAGTCATTTACTCCAGGATGTAGTAAATATGTTCCCAATGTTCAAGATAAATGGGCAGCTGCCGGAATTAATGTTGCTTGTGTGGTATCATTTGATGACTTCTTAAGACTATAAGATGTTTATTAGTGTTGGAGATATTTATTAGAAAGATACTTGCAATATGCTGCAAAATTTGTAAATGGTGTAACCTTAATAACTTTAGAAATTGGCTTTGTGCTTTACCCAAAAAGAGAAAGAAATTGGCTTTGTGAGAGAAAGTGTTCGAAATTGCAGAATGATATTTACTCTATGATGACAAAGGCAATGCTAGGGTAATTTTGGCTGAGATGGGAACCCCTGAGGCAAGTATGAATTGCTTCAATTCTTAGCTCTAATTTGTTTGGCTGAATCACCAAGTGAGCAAATGTATAAAAATTCTGCAGGAATTTTTGTTAATACGGATGGTTTATGACAGAGTTGAAATACAAAACAAAAGAAATAGGTAGGATATTTTTATGAAGGTACATCTTATCTTGGTAAAAATTTAATACCAAGTAGATGTTTTTCTCGTTTATTTCAACTTGTGATGGACTATGTGCATGTTAAAGTATGTTGTTTCTCTAGAGCCAGAAGAGTTAGTAATAATATCAGATGTATGTACTATGTGATAAAATCAGACATTAGTCTAAAAACTATAACCATATAAACAAGAATCAACTATATATCATTTGTTGTTTGAGTGAAGCTTGGAATTTAGCGTATAACAAGAACCAATTATGCAGGTGGATTCACTTATAACAGTTCCCTTCCTTATTTTATTGAGTCGTTGACTCTCTGGAAATAAATTTGTTCTTTTGTATTCTCTAGACTCCTCCGTGTCCATTTTACATGGAGTAGTCTTTTTGCAAAAAAAAGGAACTAATTATATATGGTTATCATTTCAATGCAAAAAACATATTGTAGTAGTTAAGAGTCAGAAATGTGCCATGCGGTTGAGGTGCCTCCTGTGTATAGGAGTTCTAAGGTCAGACGCAATAGGCCTTATTTATTTACAATTACATTACTCTGCTTGAGCTGTTTCTCAAAAAAAAAAACATTACTCTGCTTGAGCTGCTTTTTGGTGTATAATATTATTACCTGTTTTAGAGACTTCTTTAAGTAGATTGTCCCAAACTAATCAGAAAACAAACCATAGACAAATTATCAAAATATATATTTTAGACGAGAATTATTACCGTGTTTTTGTATATGTGACTGCATTTCATTATTCTACATAAATCTCTGATTTTCTTCACAAGAGAATGCAGAAACTGTGAAAGAATCTGCAAACCATCTAAAGAATTTTCTCTAGGGAAGTGATCGTGTGGGAACTTGAAGTTTCAGGTCAATTTTCTGTCACTTCTTTGCTTTTAAATGTTAATGTATGATCTGCAGCTAGAACATGTTGAAGTATTCAGGGCATAGATACTTTGGTTTATGTGTATTTTGTGTTTCCTATGATTTCCTTGTACCCACTCAAACTTGTGAGTTTACTGCCACAAATCTTCAAGAGGCTCCTTAGAGTACCGAAGTTCTAGTATTGGTGATGGGGTTCGTTCAAAAAGAAAGTTCTATAAAATAATCCTGTAATTATAAGACCTCTACACTGGGAAGGCAAAATGGGACGTTTTCAGATGTTATAATTGTCTACATTTGCAAAGATTTTGTTAGTAGAATATTTTAATTCTTTTTTTATAGTGAATATTCTACGGAGTTAGATCTCTCATAGAAGCCGTTTGGATTCAGCGTTCAACGCATTGCGTTTTCCTTTTTTTTTTGCACGTGTTTAAGTTGGGAGTGTGGCTACTATTCATGCACTGTTCATAAACAATAGCCACAAAAGTTGACTATTCTACTATGAACAATGCATCCGTGTATTGATTACAAACTTACAAATTCCATTTTTTAGTAATTTTTTCATTAAAAATGAGTCCCACGGTACTATTCACACATTTAAAAATTATTTTACTACAGTATTTTCAGTTTCAATTTTAAGTTTCAACAAAAATAAACTCAATCCAAATAAACCCTAGTAATTTTCTACTTTGTCATCAAATCTGTGCGAGTTTTCATTGTTATAGTGCTTATTGTTACTGTCAGATTTGGTGTTATTTATTGTGTTTGAATTAACTATTTGTACTATTTATTGGAATAAATCACAACCTAGTCATTCAATCTGCAGCTAAAGTAATCAATTTCAATATTTATAATCTATATCTATTTATATTAAATATAAAAGTAGGTCCTTCGTATGGGAGTACATGAGATCCTGTCTTATGGTGCTCTAAACTTGCATTTAGCTTAAAAAATAGGCTGTCATTTAAAAAGCCCAAGCCTAATTAATGAATTAGAACCGAACCAACCACTCCATTTGAGTTCTTTGCTCTCCTCCTAAAAAATGAAACGGCAAAGCCAGTTCATCTCTTTCTCTCCCTCTTAAGTCTTTAGTTCTAAGTTCTAATTTCTAACACACACTTTTGTGTCACTCCTTCTGTTGCTTGCTGACTCTCTCTCTCTGTTTCTTTCAATTCATTTTTTTTATTCCAAGTATTGAGTTTGTGGTCTGCAATGTTTAAGGGAACACAAGCTCGGGAAAATCAAATCTTCAACTTTATTGATTGGGGTACAACATAGTAAACCGAAGGAGGAACAGCCATCAGGCAATGAATATCAAAACCTTCTTCTGTATCTAGGAGGTACAAAATACTAGCTTTGTTTATTCAGTTTTTTGTTGTTGTTTGGTAATGGGTTTTTGCTAATTGGAGTGGTTTGTTTGTTTTGCTTTGATTTCTTTATTGGTTGAGATATTTACTGACTCACACCGTTTTTTATAATTTATAACTTGGTCCTTCATCATGCGGGTACAATGTTGAAAACATGTCACATTACATTTAAAAAATTTCAGCTGCTGGTACATCTACAAGCTCATTAGTTGCTCTATATAATACCCTTATAAATGGGCTCAAGTAGTTGGTTGCAATCCCACGGTGCTTTTGCTTAGCTGTGCTTATTTTGTCTTGGGTGTAATTTTTGGGTGGATTCATGTTGCCAAACATTCATCTCATTCCCATTTGGAACAAGCAAACCATGTGTTTGATAAAATGTCTCACTCACTTTTGCAAGTTCAAGTCAACTTCACACAAACACTAATGTTATAGCTAAGTTAATTATGCCATACATTTGACTTCCAAATTTCATTTTCTCATGTTCATTAATGGTTTAATTTTGCAGGCTTTGAGGATCAGTTAATGGCATGTTGTATCTATGGAGGGCTACAGTACAATTGCAATTCCAATGTCACATGCAGCCAAACTGATTTCAATGTCTGCTTTGAAGAATTAAAATACATAAGCTTGAATGGAGTTCACTATACAGAAGCTGCCAATGCAATTGTTGCGTCCAAAGGACTCTTTATTGGCAGTGACAAAGTGAGGTTTGCTGGGCTGTTTTTCTCTTTCCTTTCTCAATTCTTCTAATAGTATTCGAAGAAATCCTCGAACCAAATTTCCCCTACCTCTGTCTAAAAATTTCTACCTTTGCAAAGATTGTTAACATGGACATGCAATTTATATTGGAGTTACACACGCCAAATGTGTGACATCCAAATTAAGGAGATGTTTTATTAGTTAGTTAGTGCCAAAAATTTACAAATCTTTATTCTTATCTTAATTAGAACGTATTAATGCTGGATTTTTAATGGATTGCAGTGTTTGGGTCAGTAATGAGCTTGAGGGAGGACATCCATTTTATTATATTAACAGATCGTAGAGAACATATATATGGCCCATTGATCATGCTTTCCTAATATATGTTTTCCCATAGAAAGAGATTAAATTTTTATAAGCAAAACTAATTAAGGTTTGTGTTATTTCAATATTGCATAGCGTGGGGTAAGTTTGTCTGATTCCCATTATTAGTCCAAAATTTTATAGAGACTTTGTGGTTGAATGAGTTTCAAGGTTCTAATTTTAATAGGCTGGGTGTTGTTTTTATGTGTTTTAATTCAAGTTGTGACCAAAAGATATTTGAAAAAAAATTTCCCCTAATTTTAATGGTTTGGTTGCATGAAAAATGAGCAATGCATTTAAGCTTCGATGTAGCACAAGCGTCATACTCTGCAAACCATAAACCTTGGTGGATTCTGTTCCATCTTCCCTTTGGTGGAAGAATTGACTGGATCAGTAAAATACTAATGTTTTGGCACACCATATAAACTCCATATTTTTTTTACGTGAATATTGATATTGGAAAAAAAAAAAAAAAAAAAAAGGAGATTTGAGACCATGCATTCTAACAAGTCTAACTCACCCTCTTTTGGGTCTATATCTCTACATCAACAACACCAAGTGAGCTTCTTATATAATGTTTGATTAGCTAATGTCACTGGTATATTAAGCAATTCTAATTGAATATTTAACTGCAATTATTAGAATTAGGTAAAAGGTGTTACTTCATGTTATTACTTTAACATATGTTAAACATTCTATCTAACTTTCTTATATAACAGCTTACAACATTATCCACGCATTGCACAGACCCTTCGGCTAGTTAGATATAGTATTTAGAGTCAGAATGTATGATTCAGTTGAATTGCCTCCCGTGTAGGAGTTCTGAAAAGGTAAATTTTCCTATTATATGCAATTCCTATACTTATATATAAACAATATATATGTTCTATGACAATGGTGGCAGAAGAAAAACTTACAAACCTAGTCATATGCAACCACCTATGATTTACAATCTAGAGTCTTTTATGGGTTAAACACTAATATGCCTTCTTCATTTACAATTACGTTACTCTGTTTGGGCTGTTTTCTGGTGCATTATACCTGTTTCTTAGACTTCAGTTAGATTTTCCAAAACTAATCAGAAAATAGACCATAGGCATATGATTGATATATATATTTTTAACAATAATTATTTACCGTGTTTTGTATATGTGACTACATGTCATATTCTAGATAAATCTTTGATTTTGTTCACAAGCGAATGCAGAAACTGTGAATGTTAATGTATGATCTGCAGATTGAGCTTATTGAATTATTCAGGGCATTAGATACTTGGTTTATTTGTTTGTGTTTGCATATGATTTCCTTGCACTTGTTGTAAACTTTGCTGTATGAATCTTTATGGATATTCTGTTTTTAATATAACACTATTTTGTATTTCAAATTTCGTGTGAGTTACTGTTTTATGAATCTTTGATTTTATCTATTCCTATTTCAGGAAGATAGGTTACATTCAATAATGGCTTTTGAGTCTAATAATATGAAGTAGATCTAGGTTGTAATGAGAGGTTTTGTCATAGAATTTATAAAAGATGAATAATGGTTGCATTCAATTATGACCACAAGTTGAATTAAATTATATCATAAGTTGAATTGATTTTTTTGAATTTTTTTTGGAAGCTACTCTCAATTTGTGATGTTCCATATCTATAATTCGAACTGCACCCCCTCCTCCCCTACTATCTACCTTAAAAAAAATTGTTTGTATTTAAAGCTTTAAGTTCGAATGGAATTAAACATAATATCCACTTTTATTTGAACACCAGAATAATGCTGCAACACCAGAATAATGCTGCATAAAAACATCAACAGTTCTAAACTAACATTACATCTTTGATACATTTCCTTCCCATAAAGTTGTAGGAATTGCATTGATTATTAGGCATACACATAAACACACATTACAATAGTAGAACCAAGCATAGTACATGTAGATGACTCTTGACCAGAAGTAGAACCAAGCATAGAACCAAGAAACAGAAGTAGAACCAAGCATAGAACCAAGAAAATTACTGACTCCTACACTAGAAGAGAAAGAAAATCATCCCTTGATTCATTTCAACAAGTAATATTAAATTAGCATGAGATTATAACACATCAGGTGGAAATGCCAAATCCCATGATTAATCCAGGCATTATTAAAGAGATTTAATCTCTTTTAGTATTTTCATGCTCCTGCAGTTCACAAAAAAGGTTAGTTAGCTCACCATTTTATGCTTTGATAACATTAAAAAAAAAGAGTAACTATTTTGTGGACTGTTAAAAAAAAGAAAAGGCCACTGCGGATAGAATGGTATAGAAACAGTAACTATTACATGAATTATTATAGGATGGTCGTTGGTTTAAATAAGGTGACAATTTTTGTCTAGCGTTGATCATAAATGAAAAATGAAATTTTAATTGTGCAATTAGCTCGGATAATCTACTCAAAATTATTAGAAGGTAAACATAAAATCTTCATGCTTATATGTTTTTTTAAAGTATTTGGGAATTGAATGAAATTAAAGGAAATGACAAGGATACACTACTAAGGATAGTCTTATAATCAAAACTAAATACCTCTGACTTGAGATCTACTTGGCCTGCCTTTGCGGATCCCCAAACCAACAAAAGTATTTTTTATCAATTGTAGTTCCTTAATGACTTCCTCCATGCTCATTCTCTCTTTTGGAGATTCTAATGAACATAAGATTCCAATGTTAAGGATTGAGAGCAAGCACTTTTGCATGTCAGCATCAATTTGCATAGAATCCTCAATGTTATTAGCTTCTTCTACTTCAATTTCATTGTCATTGTCATTGTCATCCTTTTCTTCTATTGCCATCACAGTTGCAGTTGCTGCTCCCATTTCTATAGCTTCTCTTGGCAAAAACATTGGGTCGATAACTTGAACAAGTCTTTTTGGTAATGCCATCTTAACAAAGTTATGAAGATTGAGACCATCTTTAAACATATCATCGATAGGCCTCCTGCCTGTGAACATTTCCAATACAATGACTCCAAAGCTATATACATCTCCCTTAGTTGACGCCTCACTGCCCATACCATACTCTACAGCTCGTGAAATGTACTGAATATTAAGAAATTATTTATCCATAATAAAAATATGGATTTAAAGTCTATAAAATGCGGAGTCAAAAAGTGAAATGAATTTATATAATAAAAAATTTTGACATGTGCTATTTACTTACGAAATGGGAGGAGGGGGTTTATAACCTTTACCCGGAGGGGCCAAATTACATTTTTTCCCCTTCATGGTTCATTTTGATTAAGGAAATATATGCAAACAAAGATAATATGAAGCATAGCAAAGGATTAAAAATTGAAAAGTCCATCATAAGCCAATTTTGGCATATTTTACAATTTAAATCGTATTTTTGTTTAAAAAAATTTCACTTCCATAATAAATAATTTGATCAAAGTGCTTTCTTAAAAAATATATATATTAAATTAAACAATTTCTTGTGTATTCCCACGTGAACATGTGTTCTAACTTTTAGGAGACAAACAAATAGAGAGTATGCTAATATGCTTATGTTGATGGAATGAATATTAAAAAGCATATATGCACTGAACTTCAAGGAGTCATATTTTTGGATAAAGTGAAAAAAATAGAACAAATCTGTTGTGATAGTTGAGGATTTAAATTTGAATAGGAAAGGTAATACCTGGAGCAGTATAGCCGATAGATCCTTTAAACCCAATTGTGCTAGTACACTTCTGGGAAGAATCATTGGTAGTTGTAAGGAGCCTTGCTAAACCAAAATCGCTTACATGAGCCATCATCTCATTATCAAGAAGAATATTACTTGGCTTCAAATCACAATGAATGATTTGTTTCTCACAATGATTGTGAAGATAATTTAATGCAAAAGCCACATCAATTGCAATAATTAGTCTTTGAAGAAAGCTCAATTTTTTTGATTGATTTTCGCTATCTGTCAACGGATATAGCCACATATCTAAACTCCCATTTGTCATGTATTCAAATACTAGAGCTTTGAATTCATCACCATTATAATTTATACTGGAGCAACATGTTAAGATTTTGACAAGATTTCTGTGCCGAACATTTCTTAACACATTGCATTCCGCCATAAAACTCTTGACAGCGCCTTTTGTTTGAAGGTTAAGGACCTTTACAGCAACTAATCTTCTTTCTTGATCAAGAACTCCTTTATAAACTGATCCAAAACCACCAGTCCCAATCAAATTGTTGAGAGAAAACCCACCGGTGGCTTGATGAAGCATTTTGTATGAAATTGATGGAAGGAGATCCATCTTTGAGACTAAAACAGATGGTTTCTTTTTTGATTTTTTTCTCCAACAAATAACAAGAAAGGATGAAACCAGAAAAATACATGTAACCACACACGCAATTGTGAGTGTTAATCTAGAAGTAAGGGACTTTCTTGATTTTATAACTTTGTGGCAGGTTGGTAGTTGCAGTTGTGGAATACCTCCACAAAGCTTATTGTTTCCAATTATTGATATTGTATTTACATTTCTGAAAACACCTTCCGTTGGTAGCTCACCCTCAATATCATTGAACGAAATGTTCAAATTTTTTAAATATAAAAGTTTCTCTAGGCCCTTTGGGATCAACCCTGATAGATTGTTTCGTGAAACATCTAAATGTTGAAGACCTTTCAAGGAAGCCATGGATGAAGGCATGATCCCCTTAAAGGAATTGCCTTGCAGGTATAGGTACTCTAAGTTTATGCAAATTCCAATTGTCATAGGAATTTCACTAGACAGATTATTTTCTGAGACATCGAGAGAATTAACATTTTTCAAATTGCCTACTTCAATAGGTAATTCACCACTTAATGAGTTGTGCGATAAATTGAGAAATAGTGATAAGGAAGAAAGGTCAAAAACCTGTCGGGGTATGACTCCACTCAAGTAATTTTTTGCGAGATCCAACTTTTGCAAACTTTGACAGCTACCAATGCTTGCAGGTATGCTTCCTTCTAAATTGTTCTGATACAAAAGCAGTACAGCCAATCGAGTGAGATTGCCAATGGAGCTTGGGATTTTCCCAGACAATTTGTTTCTTGATAAAGAAATTCCTTGCATCTTCTGAAACTTACCAAAATTAGTTGGTATTGTGCCTGTGAAATGATTATTCTCCATGCCCAAGACAATTAAGTTGATTAGATTCTCCAACGCTGCAGGAATAGCTCCAGATATTTGATTGGCCCCGAAATATAGTCCAGTGATTTTTGTTGACAAGTTGCCTACAGAATTGGGCAAAATACCTTCAAATTTGTTTTCTGCAACTGCTAGCGTTTCCAATTTGCTACAATTGTTTAGAGATGTTATGAAGTCCATGTCCCTTCCTAGGTTATTCGTATCTAGATCTAGCACTCTTAGATCTAGTAGATTTCCCAGATTAGTTGGAACAGATCCCACAAAGTTGTTTTGTCCCAGTGTAAGTACTCGAAGCCGAGACATATTGCATAAAGAACTAGGGATTCGTCCTAATAATACATTCCCATTTACTGCAAAATCTTGGAGATTAGGGAGAGTATGGCCTATGTTGGTTGGAAGAGTTCCACTAAGTTGGTTGTCTGTAAATGTTAACCCTCTAATAGATGATATATTGTAGAGAGAGAAAGGGATCATACCAATCAGTTTATTGACTACAGCATAGAAAATTACTAAGCTTTTCAGATGGCCAATGCTGTCTGGAATTTTTCCCTCCAAATTATTATAGCCTACCGTAACATACTCAAGTGACGAAAGATTTCCCAAGGAAGGTGGGATTCCTCCTGTCAAATTGTTTATGGCAATCCCAAGGACATTAAGCTTGGTCAAAGAGCCAAGCTCCATGGGGATTGTCCCAATAAGTTTGTTCTTTCCTATGTTCATCCCCCTGAGTTCGGTGCAATTGGCCAAGGTGGCTGGAATTTCTCCTCCCAACGTGTTATTTGAAAGAACGAGATGTCGCAGTCGGAACAAATTACCAACTTCCTTTGGAATTTCACCATAAAAGCTGTTGTTTCGGAGGTTGATGGCCCTAAGAAAGGTAAGGTTTCCAATTGCAGGTGAAATAGTTCCATACAATTTATGGCCTTCTAATACCAAGACCGTAACTCTTTGATGGCGGCGACCGCATGTAACTCCATGCCAGTTACAGAACTGGATAGAATCATTCCATGAGCTCAAGATTTCTTGTGGGTCATCAGCAATGGATTCTTTAAATTTGAGCAAAGCCAAACGATCCGTCTCATTTGTTGGAGTGATAGAAGAAGTGGCAGGATGCAAGCATAGTAGGGTTATGGTAAAGAGTAGAATAAAATGAAGGTATGTAGGCCATAAGGCAGGATAATTTAGGTTGCGAAGCTTCATTTGTTTGGACAATCGGGGAACTGGTGAAAATTTAATGTGAGGGAGAGCTAGATACACAAGTTTGTATTATATATAGGCTCTTTTTAGTTATGGTGAGGTCATTAATTATACTCCTTACTAGAAGGCTCTAAGTCTATCCACAAGTCACAACGCTTTTAAAATGATCATATATATATATATATATATATATATATATATATATATATTATATTATAATATTGAGATAGTTTAATGTGTGCTCTTAGAGTTACAAAAACATTTTCCTGCCTTGTTTGACGGTTCGGCAAGGGAAAGTTTGGGTGCTCTACGCTTTTCTAGTTTCAGAGAATTCAAATGCTATTTGTCAAATTAGGTACGTGGTAATATACATACATAGTACTAGCAGGGCCACTCAACAACTTTGGGGCCTTAGACAAAAATTTAAAGTAGGATTTTTTTTTTATATATTTAAAATATATATTTCTTATTTTTTGAGAGATAAAATTACTAATTAAGTTTTTGTATTTAAGTTTCTCTAATATTTTTTTTATTTGATAATATAATGAGAAAATATTTATAGATAAATAAAACACAATTTATAATTAAAAATTATAATTTAACTAAAAATAAAATTTAAAGTATAAAATAATAGAACTTGGTTATTGTAATTTTTCTATAGCCACTTTAAAGTCTAAATCTACACAAATAAAAATTAATTTATTATATAATTTAAAAAATTAGTGTCAATATAATACAAATGAGGCTGTATAATACATATCAAATTATTAATTGATATAATAATTTATAAAGTGGGCAAAACGTGTTGTTTTTAGAACTATGTACAGTGCACTCTGTGTTGCTGTGCGCCTGTGCAGTGCAGATGTGAAATGTCCATCTTGTACTCCCATGGCCAAGTGTAAAAGCAATAAACATGCTCCTATCATAGCAGAAAAGGGCCCAATTAAGAAAGCGGCAAAATTTTGTATCAATATTTTATATTAAGATTTTGTTAATATGTGCTTTAAAGATACATAATAATTTTTATTTTTTAAAATTTTTTTTTTTAAATTAAAAAAATATTAATAATTTTTTTAATTTTTAAGAAAATATTTTTAAAAGTAGATAGTTTAATATATGCCGGGAAGGCACGTATTGACCAGATCCTTTGTGTTAATATTTTCCCAGCCTGTCCTATGACTACAAACCAGGGCCGGCTTGTGCAGTGAAATAAATAAACGTCTCCCATTCCCATCAATAGCTTGTGCAGTGAAATAATAGAGGGGAAAAAAAGGGTCCTGTCATAGTAAAAACGTGTCCCATCAATCAATTGTTCAGTGAAATAAATTTAAAAAATATAGTTTGTGGGTTTTTTTTTTTTTTTTTTTTTTTGAGAATCAATTTAAGCTAAATACATATTAGACCCATCATCTTCATTTTCAGAAAAATATAGAGGGGAAGAAGATTATCTGGTACACTTCCTCTTTTCAATTTTGAATTTGCTGTGAATGGAAGGGGATTAATAAAGAAAAATTTCAAGCTATACTAAGTTTATGAAAAAAGATAAAGAATCAAGGCGAAGATGAAAAAAAGAAAGGTAAGAATATAGATGGAGAGGTAGAGAGATAGAGAGATGATAGATTTTTCTTTTGTTTTTAAAATTTATAATCTCTATTTTAGCATATTTCAAGCCAATTAAGTTGTATTATTAATAAATTTGTCTAGTATTAATTTTGATTTTAGCATATTTCAAGAATGAGTTAATAAATTTGTTTCCTAAAATTTTGTTAACTGAAATTTGACAATTTTTGTTTTTTTCCTTTTTAATCTTCTGTATTTTAGGATATAATGGGATTTTTTTTAATGCATTTTATTGACCAATAAACATGCTTAATTTTTTTTAATTAAAATATACAAATAAATATATTATATATATAATTTTTTTTTACACATGAAGGCCTTCTTTTATTTGGGGCTTTAAATAATTGCATCAATTATATAAATCTAGAGCCGGCCCTTAGTACTAGCAGTATCTTCAATTGATTGATTTTTCTAGGATATAGTTTAATAAATTGATAACGTGCTTCCAGGAATGTGAGTGCAGAATATTTAATTATAGAAAGAAAACAAACCTCAGTTGATGTAGGTGGAGCAGCCGCACCCAACAAAGACACTGGAGTCAAAAATTCTGTCTGATTTGTGTCATTGCTAACAACTTTGATGAAAGCTTTTTGTTTATTTATTTATTTATTGGTGTCAGTGGATTTACGGATCAACATTCTTTAGAATTTTCAGGAAATTCTATTCTATAAAGTTCTTTAAATTTTAACTTTTTAATTAATAAATTGCTCAAATTAGGTCATGTCATTATTGATAGAATAAAAAATGTTCGTGAATTTCCCGTCTACTAGCTGGACGGGCTTTGGGTTCCTGCCAAAAAAAAAAAAAGAACTAGACACTGTGGTGGCGTTTGCCAATGACCCTCTGATACTTAAATCAGGAAACTCTTGTATGACTTAATAATCAAAATGCAAAAGGTAAAAGACTGTCTTACTTTGCATGTCCCTTTCTTTTGGTGGATGATGGTTTATTTATATCCTCTCTTTGTACAGCGGTTGGGAGCCTTTAGTGGCTCCTCTATGACTGTCAGAGTAACATACTTCGGGTCATTCATGGTGATTAATTGAATTATAAATGCTTGTCTCACCGTTGTAATTCGTTGGTTACGGAGTCACGGAGTGACTTAGTTTAGGTCTTTAATGCTGCATGATCAATTTATCTCGTAGACGGTAATAAATATCCTACTCGTCAATTATTTCACTAAAAAAGCCCAGTAAAAGGTGTGTCCAAACACCACTTCCACCTTATGGCACCAAGAATTGAGGTTGTATTTGGTAGGATGGATTTTAAGGAAGATGAAAAAAAAAAAAAAAAAAAGAGAAAAAATAAGAAAGGGAAACTTTTTGGAGGGTGTTTAGTTGAGAGGAAGGGAAGGGAAGGGAAGGAAAATGTGTGGAGGGGTCCAAGGTTTTTTTCCTTGAGCCCACTAGAAAGTTATCTCCCAAAATGGGGAGAAAATTGAGGGAATAGAAGAAAATCATTCACCTGGACTGACCAAAATGCTCATGCCCACAGTGCACATGGGCATTGTTCTTGCCCCTCCACTATCTTCTTCTTCTTCTTCTTCTTCTTTCTCCATTTTTTTTTCACTTGCATTGTGCACACACAATTATTTTTGCTAAAAAAATGTGTTCTTTGTTTGCAAATACACAATTTTTTTGCTCAAAAAATGTGTTGTTTTTTTGTTTATTTAATAGGACATAATTGTAAATTTATACCAATTTTATTTTTTCGTCTTCTCATTTTTCTTCTCAACCAAACAAATAAAATTTCTATTTCTCTACTTTTATATCTTCCAAACCAAACACAAATAGAAGAAATTCAATTTTTTTTTATTATCTCCTTATTTTTTATTATCCTACTTTTTCATTTCTCCAACCAAACCAAACGGATTATAAAGGGAAAGTGTCTTTACACACAACTCTATTTTAAAACCTTATTATGTTGTTGGTCACCTCTTCACATACAATGTAAACTGATAATTGTTTTTTTATTTTATTTTATTTTTTCAGTAGCAAGAAATTGATAAACTGTAGATGACTACGAATCTCTTGTTCTAGATTTGACTTGCAACTAATATTATCTCATTCTGGAAACGACCATCTCCATGAATAAAACTCCTAATCTGTGTTATCAAAAAAAAAAAAACTCCTAATCTGAACTTTGGGTTGTAAAATTCCTAGACCAGCTAATGGGGCCCAATTTAGATGACCCGAAATTACACATTAATTTGTCTTCACTCCTCTTAGAATAAAGATTGTTTAAAGTTCAAAGTGTAAAGTCGTGCTCTGTAGTCTGCACCAATACAAATCTTTAAAGTTTAAACCCGTTGTTTTCAGGAAAGATTTCCATTATTGATGACAGAAATCACACGGTAGAGTAGTTGACCCAGGGGTCTTTGTCCAAGGTAGTACTGGGTCTTTCTTGGAAGCATGTACACTATCGATTTTTTTTTTTTTTTTTTTTTAATTTTTAGATTCAACGCTATCAATATAATGATAATGTACCTAGACATAACTCTAAAAATTAGTCAAAATAAGAACAAAAATAGTTCAAACAATAACAAGATTAGACTAAACAAAACAAATGAACAAAATATTAAACAAAAAGTTCATTAAAAAACAAAAACACTTAGTATTCAAATTCATAACTCAGTCAATCCTTTCCATAATAATTTATAATTTCATTTTTCCAAAAAACACGATACCAAGAGAGATACTATGGGAACGAGTTCTCCTAGGCTTTACAGTTGTAGTTGAAGCTACAGCAACTTTGCCCTCCTTGGTGGCTTGGCTTGCAATATCAGGAGCTATCATCCGTGGCTCACTGCCTCTCTCTCTCTCTCCCCTTTTTTTTCTTTTTTCTATCATCATGATCAGACTCTATAACTTTATCACTCTCATCTTAGCATTCTCATTAATTAATCCATTTTTGCTATTTCATTATGTTTTTGTTTGTTTATTATTTTATAAGATCTTATGCGAATTGTTAAATGAACAATCATCCTTCACTGCCTAGTGTTAATTCTTCAAAGATCCAATTTCAAGTATATTTTGTAGACAATTTGTAGCCTAAATTACTTCTAAGGGGAAATTATAGGGTACTTTCTGGCAAAATAGGATCGAGTCGATTGACTTGGCCTTGAGATCATTAGAAATCCAGAAATAAAAAAATAGAACATATCCCCCAAGATGGTCCAGAATCTGTAAAGCAATCAAATGGAAATAAGCAAACAATTTTAATTTTAAAATCATTAGACCTTTATCTTCCACCAGGAAAGTTCCCAATGATGTTATCTTCATAATGGTTAATTAACTGCTTCCCAGCTTGTATCAAATGTGAAACAACACATTCATTTAATTTGACTAATTAGTTGTAAATGATTTTTAAACCTTCATCGTAAGAGCTACTTCCATGTACATTCATATAGAACCTTCTTTTCCTCTACCAAAATAATAATAATAATAATAATAAGGTAGTAGTCAACCCTTGGAAGTCAAGTCTAACCCAAGTTACAGCATCAACAATCATATTACTTGATGGGTATGGAAAAAAGAGTCCCGTTATTGATGACACAAATCACACGGTAGAGTAGTTGTTTGGGTCCTTCTTGGAAGCTTGCACGCTATCAATTTTATTTATTTATTTTTATTTAGAATCAACGCTATCAATATATTGATAATCCACCTAGACATAACTCCAAAATTAGTCAAAATAACAACAACAACAAAAAAGTTCGAAAAACAAGAAGTTTAGACTAAACAAAACGTATTCTGTAAAGTCTTAGGTTTTCTTAGATGATTCACAAGTCACATCCTGTCGTAAATGCCTTACTAGCTTCTGCCATGGTTAATTAGGTGTTTGTTTAGTCCTTGTTTTTGGTTGAATGGATGTTTGGTCAATGAATTATATTTCTTTCTCATGTATCATATAGTTTGTGGTACATGTTATGGATAAAATTAGAGAGATACATAAGAAATACAACAATGTAACTGTTAGAACTTAGAAATACACATTAACAGTAACAAAGGAGCCCCAACATAGGTAATAAAACACATTTAATCCTACGCAACAAAAAACTAAATGAAATTTTATTGAGTTCAAGCCTGAGACAAAGTTGGCAATGTATGAAAATTAGGGAAGAAAAAGAGAAGATTGTGTGCATTATTAGAATAATCTTCTAAGTCATATTTAGTGTGTATTTGGGAAGCACGTTTTGCGCTTCCCACGTCCACGTATTGCATTTTTCTTTTCCTTTTTTTCTTTTTTTTTTTCAAGCCGTGATTGTTGACTTTTCTCTCGTGAACATTGCACATGTGCACTGTTAACGGGACCTACAAACTTCACTATTCAACAACTTTTTCATAAAAAATGAGTCCCACGGTACTATTTACACATTGTAAAAAAAAATTATCTACAATGTTTTTAGTTTTCAACTGTATCCAAACGAATCCTTAATAGCTTTTCCGTGCATAGCACGGGTTAGCGACTAGTTAATAATAATCTTAAATATTAGGTTTCTTAACATAATACCACAGCAATATTCTGCATCAATACAACTCCTTAATCGGGGATAAGAGCCTTGAATCACCATAGTCAATTCCATACCTCTGTTTTGTTTTTTTGTTTTTTTTTTTTTTTGTTTGGTCTATTGTTAATAGGTAATTTAGGGTGTAGGAGTAGAATTTAAAGGCAGCATTCACTAATACAAAACTTGATGATAATCAGCACCATGATTCAAAATAATCTAACGAAGCATCAATACCAAGCATAGATCCTAAATAAGCCAAAAGGCTTCAATAAAAGTGTAACCAACCTAGAAAAGAACCAATATTCTAAAATCAACTCATTCCTACAACAATCCAAGAATTCAAACAAAAATATAAAAAACATGGTCATGCAATTGAGGGAAACGAAAATAAAAAACTCAAATTGAGGATGTCAATTAATCGAATACCTGCTCTGCTCGTAATGTAGCCAGCGACATCTGGTACGAAGCAAGGACATATGTGGCATGTTCTGCGGTGATCTTCGACCCGCTCCACCTAGCAAACATGGGGTTTCAACAAATGCTCATTACTGAACTTTACATTTAACAAACTTTGCTTTATATTTCACATCCATATACTAAGCATTGATAAGTTTCTTTTGTTTGTTAGTTTGACATATTTTTAATTATAACAAAGAGACAAATAAATAATTATTCCTAAGAGACACTTAGCTTGAATAACTAGAACTTAATGAACATACCTAATGGCAAGGGGCCCTAAGTGCACTAGTGGTAGAAGCGGCCTTGTAATAGGGCATATTCGTGGGAACCTTGAATAGGCCTTTAGCTACACCAACAAGAGTGCTCCTCCAATCTGCATCGCATCCTTCTTCGATGTACTACAAAGTTGCCTGTAGAGCCAGGCCAATGCTGCACTACCCCAACTGTACCATCTCGCATTGCTGATTGGGTTGAAGAACGGCAAAGTAAACAATGAGACTCGGTCCGCTGACTTGTCCATGAACAACAGGGCCCCCATCCGTACAAGTAGGTGGTAGCAGGCACGTTGTTGCACGACTTCATCACTGGCATTCGCAGCTGGGGGAGCGGCAAACTGTGCATCAAGCCACTTGTATTTTATCCTCGCCCCAACAAGGGCAGACTTGTTTGAGTTCGATATCACGGGCGGAGGATCATGGTCCAATAAGTCTCAACACACCATGTTCCATTTCAAGTCTGTGCCCCCAATGACAAGACACCATCCACTGGAATCCCCAGCATCACCTTTATATCTTGCAAGGTGATACCCATTTTTCCATGGGGTAAGTGGAACCAAGGCCATGATCAAAGCATGGTCAATCTCCATATCAAGAACCTTGAATAACCTAGTCAAACTTGTTGCATCTATGTATTGCATGCTACGTGGGTCTGGCCCACCTTGTGGCAATACACATTTATGGCGTCGAACCTTTATGACGCCAGGCACCTCCTGCATATAGACAAGCATTGTGTTAGGTAGTGCACATAAGGTAATTATAAAACTTACATGTATTAATAATACAACTACATACCTCATCAGCAACGCGTCTCCAAAGCGAAGTTGACCAATGATCCGGCTGCCGAGTCAAATGGGTCTGATCTTCGGGTCCAGGCTGCACTCTGTCTAGTGCTTGCATATCTGACATGGTAGCAAATAGATTGTTAGCAATCATTTGAGAAGTAAATCACAATTAATATAAAATAAAAGCATGGACACAGTAAGACATATTATGATCCCAACAAGATTGTCAACATCACTTCTTGCCCTCACCTAACATGCAACCCAAAAGCGATCAAATTAAAACTTAAATAAATAAAATAAGAAATTCCCATAATTTTACATAAAAACACTTTTTCTTTTTCTATTATCTATAATTGAAGTAAAAAAACAAACAAATAACTAATTAATGTGCTAGAAACTTGATTGACACCTAGATGTTCAACATCTGAGCAATACTTAAATGTGATAGTACTTTTTGGTTTATGATGTCTTTGAGAGTGATTTTAACAGGGAAAATATCAATTACAATTATTAGGAGCTGCATATTAGGTTTCCAATTAAATTTAACCATGCAACACACAATATGTGATCTTCCCCCAAGGACATTTAAATTCAACTCTATGGCTTATGACCAATGTAGTGACATAGTAAATATAAATTGCAACAACTCAATGTTTAGCTATTTTGTTCTCAGAACTGTTCAGTCAACCTTGGTTTTTTCAACAAAGTAACACTCTTTACAAGGTCATCCTTGACAACTCCCCATTTTATGTCCTATGCAATTGCCCGTTTACAATGGACCACTAAGATCCCTACAGCTATAGGTCATTTGGTGTCAAGTTCTCAACTTAATATCTAGAAACCTATACTAATTATTCCGCGTTTCTACTCACTAGATATGTAAGCATACCATGACTCAGTCAGCCCACTTCCCTGCTTGTTAGGTCTATTTTTAACATTTTAGGAGTTAATTCTACTCAATTTCCTGCTTGGTGAGTCGTTTTCAACTTTTGGGAGTTAGTTCTAGATCCATTTATATGAGTATGACTCTACCAGACTCGAAACTATACCCAGGTCCAGTTTTAACTATAAGCAATAGTCAGGATTCTACATTAGACCATAAGGCTTAAATTTCATCAAATAAAAACCAGGTACAACAAAATCCAATGAAGTATACAAGATGTATACCCTAAGTTTCTAGTACAAGCTACAAATTACAAATACTATGAGAACAGAAAGCTTTGGAGGTCTAGGCACATTCAATAACATCCAATAATACAACAACCCTATTAATTGAAATTTAAGACTTTACATGGAAAACTCTTGGCATTCAAAATATCCTTCTATTCCTCTCTCTCTCTCTCTCTCTCCATAAAAGGAACATAAAACAAGATAGTACAGAATTCCAAAACACTAACAAAAGCGTGAAAATTGTTTGGTTTTAGCAATAAAGAAAGCATACTTGAAAGATTAATATTAATTTGTGGGATAGCACACTGATGAATTCATACAAAAGCAATTCAATTAACATTAATAGAAACTAACAAAAAGGTACCAAACAAAAGTAAAGTCATAGAGACATCTTATCACCAAAGTGTCTTACTATTTTAAAAGAGATTTTCTAATTTGGTTCAAGATTCAAATGAATGATGGAAGATTTAAGAACCGGCATTTAACAAAAAGATTAAAAAAAAAGTATATGATTCATAGTCAACATAAAATAAATGAAAAAACAAAGATAGATTGAAGTAACAGTCAACATATTATAACTCACACATTAAAGAGAATGAAAGACAAAGATAGATTAACCCCCCTCTAATAATCATAAAACAAATGAAAAACATTGAAGATTAATATAAACAATTGAAGATTAATATAAACAATTGAAGATTAATAATCATAAAACAAAAAATACAAACTTTGATGTGCGTTTAGTCTCTATTTTCAATGTCAGTGCATAGATTAATATAAGAAACTTCACAAAATGAAAATCATGAAATTCATGTCATGGCTTGAACTCTAATGAAAGCAACAACATATTCTCTATTTTCAATGTCAGTGCATACACTCATACTGTTTGCAGCAAATACAAATTCTACAATAAATGATGAAAGGAAACAATATCAACATGAAGTTCAATGTCCACACCTATTGCAGAAATGGAAAATATTTATATAAACTATACTTTCGTATATTAATAAATAAATTTTATTAATAGAACAGTTTATTTCATGTTCATTTGTCTTATGATAAATAATGATAATTTATTAATAGAATAGGTTACTTCATGTTCATGATGATAAGCACACCATAACCTAAAAGAATTATGTACAAAGCTAAGTGATTATGTGAAATCTAGAAGGGGTTGCTATTTGTAAGCACCACAGGCACGAGACCAATTAACCAAAGTTCTAATCAACAATGATTCCAACCGAGTGTTTAATCAATTTGTATCTTCAAAAATACAGCTACTTTACTCCTTCCACAGTAGCCATTTGTTTTGGCAATATGAATTAGAACTTTTTCAACAACCTATTTTCAAATAGTAAAAAATTTAACTAGCACTTATTGTCATCTTTTCTTCCCTATGCAAAATCTAAACCTGCGTCGTATCCATAAAACAAATGAAAAAAATTTGAAGATTTTGGTAATGCGAGATCCCCCTCTAATAAACATCCATTTCCCACAAAACAAATGCAACACAAAACAGTAAAATGGCAAAGCAACGTACCTGTAATCAACGGCGGCGGGTACGGTGAGGGTTCGAAAAGGGTACGGCAGAGCACTAGGGTAGCGACAACGGCAACTAATCAAAAAGGGTGAGGGAGACTGATGGAGGGTAAGGGAGACTGAGGAAGCGTGATCGCAGAGAGCAAGGGAGAGTGTAAAGGGAGAGTGAACAGGGAAAGAGTGAACAGGGGTTGTGAAATGTTGGTTTTGAAAAATGTAAAGCAAACTTGATTTTCTAATTACCAAGTTATGCATTTATAAACGACCATTTTTTAATTGGAAAAGGACACGTCTGCTTTGACAGCGTAGCACAAGGCTAAAGCTAACTCGACAATAATATAATCGAGTTCTTCAATACATCTCAACTTTCGTACTATCAAGTTACAAAAGATGGGTATTTCCCCAATTAGTTTAGGAAAAAGGGCAGAATGCTGTTTTTTTTTTTTTCCCAAAAAGGACATTTGCCAATTTTTTTTCCACAAATTTCACCTAAAAAATACATGCACACAAAAAAGCACATCAGTAAGGACCCAATGTATGACCCGACCTAAAAATTTGAATTTTGGACAGCGTCCACACTAGCATGTGATTACATAGCCCACGGGACACCACACCCCCCCCCCCCCCCCAAAAAACAAACAAATGATCATCTTTACAACATCAATAATTCACCTTTTCGTGGGAGCAGTGGAAGGGTGTCATTGACAAATTCAACTGTTCTAAAAGAGGCCTCAATATCAATAATTAAGATGATCCTAGTACGTGATTACATAGCCCACGGGACCCTCCATGATCATCTTTACAACACCAATAATTCACCTTTTCGTTGAACGATTGCTCGAGATTGGTATTATGGATAAAGAGAAATAGTTCATTCCAACAACCAAGTGAAATTATTGATAATTATGAAATATCTATAATATATGTAAAATTGAAAAAATTTAACTTTTAGTTGACCTCTTAATATTTATTTGCATAAGATTTTGTGAGCCGTTTTAGGTCATTATATAAATATATATATATATATATATATTTGTGTGTGTGTATATTATCTGAGTTTAACCTTCTCCCCTCTTCCCGTGTGTATGTTAAAATATTTAGTATTCTAAAAGAAAAGAAAAAAAAAGAGTTTCTATAAAATTTCCTATATTTAAACCATTTATTACAATCTCATCAACTTATATTTTTTTTAAGGTCACATGTGATGTTGGTATTGCTCAATGTAAGTATAGAACCATCAAATATGATGTTAGTAGACTACATACTTTAGAGTATGGTGTCCCAAAAAAAGTGCACCATAGAATTACCTTTTAAATTCTCATTTATTAGAGCATCCACATTGGTGGTGCTAAATAGCTATATTGCTATTTTTAGCACCACCAAATACCAAAATATGCCCTACAATGGTGGAGCCAAAACTATATTTTTTAGCTTCACAGCTACAATGCACAGTTACTTTTGGCTGTGCACGGTAGCTAAAAGGTATAATAAAATTAAAAAAAAAAAAAAAAAACTGTTTTATTTGTGCGTTCACACTGCTTTTGATTATTTTACTCATTTTTACTCTTTCTTTTATCCTTATTTCTCTTCTTCTACGTTCACACTGTTATTGTTTGTGCGTTCACACTTCTTTTACTCTTATATATATATATATATATATTTATTTATTTATTTATATAGCATTCACACTGCTATATATTGTTTGTGCGTTCACATTGCTATTATAGTATATATATTATTTTATTGTGATATTTATATTATTTTATTGTGTTGAAAACTAAAATAGATCCACTTATGCTGGATGTTTTATAAAGTGAGAAGGTAAAATAGATAAAATATCTTTTGTGGTAACAAATAACTTAAAAAATAACTCCACCAATGTGGATGTTCTTATCTTGTTAAAATTAATCTTATCCATTTTTGTAGTAATTTGTTTGCATTTGTCATAAAATTTGAAATAATTTTAACAATCTTTTTGAAAAACATAATGGATGAATACAAATCAACCCATCACTATTAGGTAAATTAGTTCTATTAAAAAGGTAAGAATAATATATTTTAAATAAATAAAAGAAAAACTTATAAACTAAATATTATGTAAATAGAGTGATCATAAGTTCTTTTAGCTCAGTCATGGGGTCGCTTCCATTATCTTTTTAGCCATTGATGAATTATATGAACTTGATTACAAGACACCTCTTGAAATGGACTCTCTTGTACACTTACATGTAGTCTGGTAGATGGATTTTGAAAACAAATTGTGTTATGGGCTTATAGGTGGACTTATGTTTGGGTGTGCACATTGTTGCGGTCAAGGCCCAGTTCCGCATCCTAATCTCCGCACCGCAGCGTTTGCTCTGGTGTTCCAAGTATTTGGAATTCATGAAACCTATTCGACGAAAAGTCTGAGCCGAGTCGTAGAAGTTTTAATCCATCCAAAGAACTCTATCGAAGTTTTAAGGAAATGGGGTTGTAGTGATACTGAAATTTTGAAATTATTTGTAGGCAGGCCTTCGGGAAAAAATTGACAAATGTCCTTTTCGGGTAAAAATTGCAGCTCTTTGCTCCATTTCCTAAACTAATTAGAGAAATGGCTTAATTCCTATGCTCATGTACACTAATCTGGATGCTGTTTTGAGGCCCCGAGTAATTCTTACTCAGAAGATGAGGGCATTGAGGAGAAGCATATGCCCACCAGGTGCTCTTTTTTTTGGGCCCTGAAATCTAATATCATATATTTATATTGGGATGAAGACGATGATATATGGCTAAAAGTGAACACGTATTATTATTGTAATACTCCAATGTAATTGAACATCTAAATTTTACCACTGCATATCTTTGGTGTGATGGTCACTTTACAAGTATAAGTACTTGTACGGTGTGGGGGAAAGGGGCAGGGTAGAAATTCTATCATGTTAAAAAAAAAAAAAAAAAAAAATCTGAATTCAAGTTTTGTCCTATAAAACAATTTAGATTTTAATAAAGTTAATTGTTGTGAAATTGTGAAATCATATTTCCAAAATACAATTTTACAAGTTTAACATTGCGTGGAACTAATTATTGTTACTTTTTAACACTTAAATGCCTCCGGTAGCAGGTAGGTAGCTAAATCATTGTGATTAAAATGGTAGTGAAATAGAAGCACTCGGTAGTAAATAAAGCGGCTTTATTACAGCGACAGAAGCTCCTTTTTACAGTGATAGAATAATACGAAAATATACAAATAAGCGTCAGGTCCACGTAGCGTGAGAATAACTGCACAGCTCATAGACATATTGCAAATGCAAAACCATGTGACAATATTAACAGTTACCATAGCGCAGAAAATCTTTGATATTTAAATAAGAAATTTGGGATTTAATCTTTGCTTACATTAAAAATTGATTGATGTCTTGGTCTAACAATAAAATTATTATCAGAAGAAGACGTCACAAATTAAAATTAAAAAATAAAATAAAAATATTAAAAAAAAAAAGTTTAAAACATATTCTAAAACTAAAAGCCCATAAATCACTTTCTCTCACACGCGCGCGCACGCGCGCACACCATAAATCACCATCCATAAAAAAGCCCATAAACCCGTCTCTAACCAAACTTTTCCCACACATTCCCCAACCGTACCTCACTCTTTTTTATCTCCTTGAAGAGGAGCAAGGAGCTCTCCTGAACTGGCTGTGAAGTTCTCCAGGTCCCATTCTATTTCTTCCATTTCCTTTTGTTTGGTTGCTTAGAAAATAGGGAATATTAGCCACGAAAATTCACACACAAAATTCTTCTTCTAATCAATGAATGAAAAATAGAAACTCTAATTTCAATTCTAAAAGCCCAGTGAAAGGCCCTGCTTGGTTTAAAGTTTAAATCTTTCTCTCTCTCCTTGCCTCGTATATGTCTGAAGTATAGAAACCTTTTAGTTTCATGTTTCTGTTAAGTTAATACATTCTTGCTTTAGTCTCTGTCTTCTGCTTTTCATTATTGTTAGAAGCCAAGTTATTGGTACACTCAGAACTAGGAGAGTGGTAGAGAATTCAATAGAGAAATTTCAATGCTGGTGATGAAATTTAAAGTCTAGGCTTTTAATTCTTGCTTTGGTCATAGTGTTTATAGGAGCATTTTTAATGGGTTTATGGTGGAATTAGAATTTGGTTTTGTTATAAGGTGGGTGGTAAGAGTTTTTGGCAAGATAATGTTGTTGTTGGTATAGAAATTTGTAGCTTTATTTTTTGGGGGTTATTTAATTTTGTTCCAGGTTTAAGCATGATATTGTAGCATAGAGAAACCTACATTTTTTTGACATTGACATTGCCAAAAAATGAAGCTAAGCTTCATACGTGGATGTTTTCCTTCTAATTTATCAGTCTTTATTAAACCCTCTATAAGTACCAATCTTCTTCGACCTGTTTGCTTTTCTTCAATGTCATCCCCACCCACTTCTTTGAAGCCTCAAATTCCTCTCTTTCTAAGACCACCACTGCACTCAGCTTCTGTTTCTGACCTCCGAAAATGGCATGATTGGGCCAAAAATCTTGCTTCTTCAGTTGGGACAACCTTTCTAGACTCCGACAATGGTCCAGACTTGGACCTATTTTGCAGGGAGCTTAAGTGGCTCATGGAAGATGCAATTGAGGATCACACAGTGTTTTCCCAAATGGGTATTGAAAACAATCAAACAAATGTAAGATTAAGGACAGGCATAGAAGAGCTTTACAATCTGTGGAAGCAGAGGATTGAAGAGAGGAGGCCTTTTCAGTATCTAGTTGGGTGTGAGCACTGGAGGGACTTGGTGTTGAGTGTCCAAGATGGGGTTTTGATTCCGAGACCTGAGACCGAACTCATTGTTGACTTGGTGGCTGATGTCGTTTCAAATAATGAAGGATTAAGAGAGGGATTGTGGGCAGATTTAGGAACTGGAAGTGGTGCACTTGCTATTGGAATTGGGAGGATTTTGGGGAGTTGTGGGAGGGTCATTGCAACAGATTTAAGCCCTGTCGCACTGTCTGTGGCAGCTTTTAATGTGCAGAAGTATGGTCTTCAGGTTAGTGAATTTATCATTTTAATGTAATGGTTCCAATTTCAATAATTTCTCATGAAAACTCACTAACAATGATAGTGTTCATCCCACAATCTATATATTGGATCATGTTACATGTTGAAATGAAATGCAGGAAGTTTTTAATTTGCTTCTAGTAAATCATATATACAACATAGAAAGTGAAAGATAGTCTCCAACTTTTTATTTTTATAGGTAAGATAGTCTCCAATTTCAGATCATCTATTCATTCAACATACGAGTGGATCTTTTTATAATAGAGTGGCTAAATTTTCAATTCCTGTGTACTAGGGCGTCCCCTTTTTGATATCAATAAATCTTATCACTTATCAAAAAAAAAAATTTACTTTAGCCAGCAACTTACAAGTCCTCCATTTTTGCTCGTGAATGTACTGCTACTATATGTAATGAAATTTACTGAAAGATTATGTTTAATAAGATGGCCAAAGCCTTTACAGCATTCTTGATTCCCTTTTTAACCAAACCCTAGCCACTTTTATGCCTCCTATAATAAACTGTAGCCCCAATTATCATGGCTGTAGTAATTGTGTCCTGTGTTCTTGTGGTATTAGAGGGTTCAATATCAGGAATGCAAGGGAAATCTTTGTTGATTACTTAATACGTTTTCTTTAAATTAAATTTGCTAATATGCACAACTCTCATTATTTATAATCTTCAATTGCATTAACAAGTCATCATCTAAGGTTCCTAACGCCAATGCACTTATAATGGCTAAACACAGTCATTGTCCTGGCAAGGACTTTCAAAAAAATCTTGTAGGTGATCAGTAATAATTTTAACTGCCAGACACCTTTTGGATAGTTTTTTTTTTTTAAGAAACCAATGTCCAAATTATTTGGACTTCAAAAAAAAAAGGGGGAATAATTTTCTTTAGTAGTTATCAAATTTTCTTTTCTTTTTCTTCCTTTTTTCCATTTCTTAGAAGGCATTCAGATGTTATAAATGAAAGTTCAAAGAATACTAAATTATTTTTCATTGGGGGGGATGAGGTAAATCTGTGATGTTTATTGTTAAAACAACACCACAAATAGTCAACTGGATATGCAATGAATGCTGAGATCAAAATTTCCTCTAATGTAGCTCAAAGTTCCAAATAACACCCTGCAGGTCTAAGTGCTCTCAAATTAAGAGGCCTGAGAAGAAGAAAAGGCTGAAAAGAGCTTTGGCATATTTTTTCTTCTTTGGGATTGGTGGCACATTGATGCAATAATTTGCTCTTGGTTTGACAGCAATTGGAATTATAGGGAGGCTTTTGGAAATTTAAGTAACATTAGGGGATTAATTGCTCAGTTTTAAACTTTAGTGAGACAATGCAGCTCAGTTGATATGGTAAATATTTGTAATTAGCCTTTTATTTTACTATGAGAAATTAAAGTGTATTAATTTTTTAGGTTTCTTAATTTTCACTCTCATCTTTTTCCCCTCTTTCGTTCCAGCAAAATAGAATATCTCTGATTTCTTTTCTTTCTTCTGCACTCTATTATAAACCACTCAGGATGTAATTGAATTAAGGCAAGGATCATGGTTCAAACCATTGAAGGATGTGGAAGGAAAACTTGCAGGTATTGTCAGTAATCCACCGTACATACCGAGTGACAATATCCCTGGGCTACAAGCTGAGGTTGGTAGACATGAACCGAGACTTGCATTAGATGGTGGTCTAAATGGCATGGATGATCTTCTCCATCTTTGCAATGGGGCTGCTTTGATGTTAAGACCTGGTGGATTTTTCATTTTTGAGGTACTGATCTTTTAATACCTAGAAGCCAGAGTTCAAAATTTTAAATGATCATACTACCTAATTTATATTATTTTTCAACATTTTATCAATGATAATGTTATAGAAATAATTGAAATTGCAATATCTGCAAGGTTTTTTTTGTGTGTGTGTGTGTGTGTGTGTTAAAATAAAAGAATTTACACTAGATTTTACTTTGAGGTTAGATTTGTAAATTACAAGAGGTTGAGCCTTAGTGCGATGGTTAGTGCCTTCCACCAAAAGCAATAGGTTGTGGGTTCGAGTCTGTGAATCAAGCCCTCCTGACAAATTTGGGGGTAAGGTTGCCTACCATGACCTCTTTAGACCCCAAAAAAGTGGGAGTTATGTGCATGGAGTACAACCTTTTTTTGATTTGTAAATTATAAATGTTAAATTCCAGTGCTTGGATTAGCATAAGAAGGGATTTCTAACAAATTTGGGGGTAAGACTACCTACTATGACCTCTTTAAGATCCCACAAAAGCAGGAGCTTTGTGCATTGGGTACAACTTTTTTTTGGATTTGTAAATTATGAATTTAAATTCCGGTGCTTGGATTAGCATAAGAAGGGATTTCAACAATCCCCAAGGAACCTAAACACATCAATTCATAGTATCAAAGTCCCAAATATGGACTCCATCATCAACTCTTGTAGAAATTGTACTTGTGAGAAAATGGGTGCTGCTACACACGGATTGTACATGCATTAGTGTGGGTAAAGGAATGAGATGGAAGCCTGATGCATCTATTGTTGAATGCATACTGACAGAAAAGTTTAACAAAGAAATGAAGCACTTTGGTGAGTTAGGAATGGTCAAATTTGATCCATAAGCACAGGAAGGTTTTTGAATGGGAAGCCCCCTCCCAACCTAGGTTGTAGAGACTAAAACCCTCTGATACATGTCAAGAATTGGCAGACCTGATTATAGGCTGTCATGCGAGGTAGTCACCAAAGATGATATGAGAAAAAAAGGACCTGGGTAAGGTACTAACTTGGCTCTTTGCAAATGATACTGTCAATGTCTATATGACTTATTGGTGAAAAGGACAAGAACTTGACAGGAGACTAAGAAAGTTGATATGGGGATAATGAGAAGTTTAATGAGTCTGGAATCAGGATGGTTGGATGTGCTATTAGGATTCTTATATGGCTAATGCTGTTCTAAAAATACTATTAACAATGGTGTTATTTTATTGACTTTAATATCTAGTTTGGATGAGTTCTGCTGTTCTGGAACCTGACACCTCTGCCTTGAACCAATCCCCAAATTTAATTTGGTTGTGTCTTTATAGACCATATTGGAGTCCTTCATTGGGTCAAAATGGTTCAGAAACCATGTTTTTCTGGGTAATTGCTTGGTGTGCACACACCTCAACCCTTGTCCCTGTTGCATGGCTTCTAGTGGTTTCATTTATGAGGAAGTCTAAATGCTTTTCTTTTCCCTGTTGCATGGCTTCTAGTGGTTTTATATGCGAGGAAGTCTCAGTGTCATTCTTATGCTTTTCCTTTTTTGGGTGGTTTGTGTCTCTCCTTTTTGTCTATTAATGTTACATTTTCAATATCTAGGGGACACAAATTATTTAATTTTACGTTCTCCCATGTTATGCCATATGGTTTATGCTAAAGTATTTCATACTCCTTTACAATACTTGCGTTTTTTGAGCTCATTAAACATAATTTATATTTTACCCCTACTTTGGATTTCTTTTTTTGTTAAGTAATGTCAATTTAGTGAAAACAGAAAATGTATATAGGAAGTATACAGTAAAAATAAATAAATAAAGAATAAAAAACACCAATGAAAAATAGACACTAAGAGGAGAGAAAGATAAAAGCAAAGAAATTAACGGCGAATAAGAAAAGAATCAAAAACTCCATCAAAGAATATGCCTAGAAAGTATAGGATTTTGAACTCCATTCATAAAGGGTCTTCAAAAACATTAACTTAAAATTAGGCAAAGTTAACTCCTTTCCCATAAATGTGGGCCGACTCTTCTCTGTCCAAGTGCACAGCATAAGACAGGCAAGAATGGAACCCTGCACTTCCTTGAATCTACAGAATTTCAAGGCTCCTTTCCAAGACTCCAACATTGGCATAACATACCTTGGCAATTTGGCATCACCCAAGTGATCCTAGGCAATATAAAAAACCCACAGGTCACAAGCAATAGGACAATGTGACAGGAGATGACTTGCTGACTCACCATCAGATTTGCACAGGCAGCACCAGTCTGCTATGATAAAAACCCTCTTTCAAAGATTATCCGTCACCTATATATTCCCAAGAGCCATCTCCCAAACAAAGAATGCAATACTAGGCAGGGTTAGCGTTTTCCATATGCATTTCCAAGGAAATTGGATTGGATTTAATTTACAGCCCTTACTTGAAACGCTCTATAATTACTTTTAACCTGGAATCCAGTCTTAGGTGATAGAAGTGAAACCAATCTGCTGGGACTTGTAGGGGTTACCTTCACTGCATACAGATCATCCAAAAAATTGGGCCATAGAATCTGACTCCCAGTCTTGTGCCTCTAAGATGAAGACAGGTTTTCAATGCACCTGAGCATTGACCCAATCAAAATAGTCTGAAACCAAAGCCTCTTTGTCTCTGGCAAACCTGAACAGCTCAGGGTATCTATCCTGGAAAGTTTCTTTGCTATCCCAATGATACTTCCAAAACAAAACTTGGGAACCAACCCCCACCTCAAAACGAGTGTATGAAGCAAACTTCTCCCAATCTTTCCTGATATTTTTCCATGGGCCTACCCCAGAAGGACCTTTTACCATTCTAGAGTACCTCTGACATCAAGTAGTACTGTACTTGCTCTATCAATAACCTTTTGCTGTTTTGCCACAATGACTTCTGTTCCAAACCATACCTCCACAGTCATTTCCCAAGCAAAGCTAGGATAAAAATCAGCAGCTTTTGAATGCCCGGTACCCCTTGGATTGGATTGCACATAGTAGACTAATAAACAAAATGGAATTTATGCTCCCCATGAAGCCTGCCCCACAGGAAGTCTGTATTTTTTCCAGCTTGTTGGCTACACTAACAGGAATGGGGATTAGGAACAAGGAATAGGTAGGGAGACTTGAAAGTGTACTCTTGATTAAAGTTAGGCTAATAGGCTTCCTCTAGATTATTTCCTCTCATTTCATTTACATTTGGTTTCACTTTTTCCTACAATGGGTGGAATATGAAATGATAGTAGAATGTATTAACTTTAAGTACTCTTATTATTCTCATATCATCATTTAGTACATATAGATACATATTGAATAGATGAAAAAAATTTCTTGTAGCCATTTCTTATAAAAAAAATAATAGTAATAAACATCTTATAGCATCATACGCGGAATAGACTTCTACCCGGTACAGTTTTGACAACATTGATTAACAGAGAATTCTTAAATTAAATTGTGTGTAAAAAAAGGGGCAAACCATGGATGCTCATAAGAAAGACTTTGCTTCTAAAATGAAAAAATGGTGTATCCCATGCACAAGACTCATTTTGTGGTCTAGGAGAGGTAATTGGTAGGTAACCTTATCCCCAATTTCAGAGAGGCTAATTCCTAGACTCAAACTCATGATACATTGCTCGGGGTAGATGGCACTTACCACTGCATCAAGGTTTGACATCTCTTGCTTCTTATCATGAAATGAGCTATAAATCACACCGTGTTTAATCAAAGAACCAACTGTTTTGCTATGATAATTCTTTCAAGTAGGACGAGTACATGAAAAGGCAAAAATTCTGATACAAAGTTGATTTCCTTTTCTTTTTTTGGGTCTTGTTCTCTTCCTTTGAGTAAGTAAACTTGATGTGTGTTTTATCATAGATTTCCATATACTGCACATATAATTCATACCGTTGCCTTTTCCTATGGATTATGCAGGCACAGAAGTAATAAAGAATTTGAAGTAAAGACTGTCATGAGGAAAGAATACAGTTCCTCCATTTCAACTCCCCCTCCACCCTAACCCCAAAACATTGCACAAGCAGAAATGTTTTCTCATTGACAATATGAACTCTTAAATATTTTAGTTGGAGATGACTAAGTAACACTGTAATGAATATTTTACAATGTTTGTGTGCGTGTCTGTATATATATACATATATTGTCAACATATAATTTATAAAACTCATACCTGTAATATGGTTGTGACTTAACCATTCACCCTTATTTCTGAGGAAAGACGCCATTTGATCCAAAGATTATTGATATCGCATCCTTATATTTATTTCATTACATTCATATCTTATGCAAAGCCAAATGTGACAATCTTTTCTCATGGATTCTTGACTTGTTTTACCCTACTCAATTTCAGCTATTTCTAGGCTTTTGACCCCAACATAATTAAATCAGATATGAAGTCACCAATTTTTTACTTAATTCTTGCTCTTAGAAGTGCTTAGCTGTGGATTCATGTTATAAAAGTTCATGGTTATTCTTGATCTAATATATTATTTGTATTTATTTTCATTCTTTCCCATCTTTGTAGACAAATGGTGAGAAGCAGTGCAAGTGTCTTGCAAAGTACATTGAAAATGACATTAGAGGGAACTTCCACAGTTTGGACATAGTATCTGATTTTGCTGGCATTCAAAGATTTCTAACTGGATTCCATCAATGACCAATTCGATTTGTGCATGATCTTGTATATCAGCCATCAACTAGGAAACAAGGAGAGGAGGAAAGCAATCTTGGAAGCTCTACCATTGATTTTCGGCTACTGTGTTTGAGGCTTTATATTTTGGGGAGGCGGTGGGGGGGGAGGGGGCAGGGGGTGGAATTTTTTGTTGAAACTCTATCGAGTGACCAAAAAAAGGAAAACATAAATGTTGTACCCTTGGGGCATTGACTCGGGTGGTATAGAGGTAGATAAATATGCTTTGTTTATTAGCAATGTGATATCAATACAATAATTGGAAGCATATCCTATTGACTTCTACATTTCCTGTCTCACTATCTCAAGAAAATTGAAATCAAGAACTTCTCCAATCCAAACATTTCTGTTTTGGATGAATAAGTTAGATATACAGAAGCAAAATCATAAAACATGCAGCATTCAAATGCAAATACAATCTTAACCACATCAACCAAACAACTAATAAAAGCATATTCAATAAAAAGGACATGGTTTAGGATAGAATTACTGATATGAATATGTTCCCTAGTTATTACTTGGTTTTATTGAACTCTCAGCATTCCTTTTTAGCCAAGTTGGACAAATTGTGGCTTCCCATGCAGTCTGCAGATAATGTCACAGTAGTACTCAGTCTTCTCTTTCTAAGGAACTAAACACCCAACTGGATTATATCATCACATTTTCTTACATCCAGCAACAACCACTTCCACTAATTATTTCACGTGTATGGGAATTGATGAGGGAAATGTTATAAATCATGCCACAAGTTGAATCCTAGAGGCAAAATATAACCAGCTTGGGCTTGTAAACAAAGCTGTGTTTTATGCTACTTGTTATATACATGAACGGAAAATAAGGCCTGGTTGTTTAGCTGACATGGCTAGGGAAATGCATACATTGACTAATTTTCCCTCTTAGTCTTTTCTAATGCAGTTTTCTTTATTTCCACTTTTCATTATGTTAGTGACAACTGATAAGGACCACAGCATGAAAAAGCAAATATATGTATTTGATAGTAGACATAACCAAAAACAAAATGCAATAGAACTCAGGTAGTAAAAGAGAAATGATGAATATCTATAAACCTAAATAGCATTCAAAATGTACGTACAAAACCTCAATCCACTTGTATTTATAAAAAATTACTAGAGAACCCATCTTAAATTCACTTCACTCAACCTATAGGTTCCCTAAACTGAAATCAAATCAAGAGCTCGCATATTTCTCAGTCCAAGCTCGAGCAGTAGTCTCATACTTGGCTTTGTCGGTCTTGTACATATGAGCAATCTCGGGGACAAGAGGATCGTCCGGGTTTGGATCTGTCAGTAGTGAGCATATCGACAACAGCACCTGCAACCAATTATTGTATTGATCAAATAATTTTTATCTTGAGTGAGGCACTAACTTATGCTTATATATTTATCACTTTTAACACTGCCAAAGTGAATGACCAAGACCACTCACAAAAGTTAAAGAACTAATGAATTACATTAAAATGATACCTTAGATATTGTAAGGGCAGGGCTCCATTGTTCTTTAAGAATGTCAAGGCAAATGCTTCCATTGTTGTTGATGTTAGGGTGGAAAACTTTTGTTGTGAATGAAACCTGCCAAATGACAATTAAGTTTGTCAATTGAAATGTATCCCCTTGACTAGAACTGAAAGAACAGTCTGTAATTTCGATAAACAATGCAACTTGAGCTAACCTTTTAAATTCAAGGTATATATATAATATTTATATGTCAATTCATGGAGACAATTTTAGTAATTTGTTTTTTCATTCTTTTTTTTCTCTTTTGAAATGGACATCTCCATGAAAGCACATACATATGTATATTTCTGTGTAACAGCTTTTTCATAAAGTCTCCATTTTCAACCAGTTTTGATTGGAAAGCATATTCACAAATAAACTGGGAGAACTAAAGGGTGGTAAGATGTCTTAGAAAAACAAAAGAAAAAAACCATGAATATTCAGACTGTTCACATTGTATTTTGACCTCTTGGTAGTATCAATGAGACAATGACCATGGTGTCAACACAATCAAAGGAATGCCACATATATAATCATAACATTCTAAATTGAAAATTAAAGTTCTATTGTGTTCTATCAATGAACAGATAAAAAGCTTGATTACAGGAAGGATAAAGATTATGCTCTACTTGATCTATCTCTTATCATAATTAATTTACATCTTTCAAAGTAAAGTTACAATTAACTAGTTCAAAGGTTAAGGTACATCCAAACAAGAAGACACACGAATTGACGGGGACAGATACACCTTAAGAATTCTACAAGCATACAAAAAGATTTAGTCATTACCTTTGGTGGCTTAAATGGGTAATCTGGTGGGAAGTGTATGTTAACCAAAAACACACCCCCATCATAAGGACTGTCTTGTGGACCAATTATTGTTGCTTGCCAATGAAACATGTCTTCTCCAATGGGACCTAAAAACATGTGAAACTTAGATCTTGTAAATCAAAAACATTATAATTATTAGTCAAATTTATAAAAGTCCTTCAATGTAACTAAGTCAGCTTGTTTTTGTGAAAAAAAAAAGAGTCAATTTTGCTGGTGTTTTGGCATGTATTCACAATATGCTTAACTCTGACAGTGATGAAAACAGAAGCGTGGAGCCTCAACATTTACCACAAACCAAGAAAATATTTGAGTACTCCATTAAGTAGATTAACAGATAAATTCCTTCAGCACTCGGAAAGAAAAAGTGGCAATCAAAGTAGTTCTGTAATGCAAATCTAACCAATATTTGACTTCCAAAAATTTTCCACTAAGGCTACATAAGAAGGTAGACTGTTATAAATCCAAAAAGAAGTAACATTATTGACAATGTATAACTAACACTGTATATGCAGATAAATCTTGAGAAATATAATTACAGACAATGCAAAGACAAAGTTTTATAACAAGGATATTATTAAAGTTATACATTGTCAAGTGTATAACATATGGTAACATAGTAAGAAAGAATGTCATAAGGGAAAACAATGAGAAAGTTTGGCAACAAACCAGCACTGCAAGAAACTGGAGGATCCCTCTTCAAATCCTTTAATTCCTTAAGAATACGTTTTGTAGCCATCACAGAATCTGTATATTTAAACACACAACAGCATGACAACATGAGTAAAATATGTTACCAATTCTCATAAGATTACTCAATAAATGGAGAAAAATAAAACCAGAAGTAAAAGGATCGGATAATGGAAATATATAGAACATGTTCTCAAATGGTTAGGTGTAAAATCAGCAAGACTATTATAAGCATATAAAACCAAAATCATCAATAAAGGTGAAAGCCGGGCACAATTACACTGAGTAATATCTTTTGACAAAGAACAGATATATGAAGTGATGAACAACAACAATGCAATTGTAAATCTATAATAAATCCACTAACTTAGATAGGTAAAAATCAAATGATTATCTATTGTTATAAGATATAGTAGGTGCATTTTATTGAAATATGTATGTATTGATTGTATTCCTTCCAGATCTATTTTTTGTATTAATGTCAATACCTCACCCCCCATAGTGCTAATGAGCTATATTATTACAACAAAGAAAGTCTCAATTGAGCTATAACCAATAGCTACTACCTAGCTTTAAAGCCATTCTACATATATTCATATATCTTCTACAACCAAACTTTTATAAAGTTTTCCAACTTCAATTGATTATCTATTATACATAAGAACGCCTGTGGAATCTAACTCAGCACATCATCATTAAAAACTGAAATCCTAATAAAAACACCAATGCATCTGTTAAAGTGCAGACATCTTCAAAGGAAATCAGAAAAAAAATTTCCTGGTCTAGAATCTGAAGGTTACATGCATACAAATTTGACCTAAACAAATATGCTAAACTCCCTTTATATCCGTGCCTATTGCCCCCAAGCAATCAATTCCACACTCAAAATTATTAACATATATTCAAGTGCATATATAAATCCACATAAACTGTGCAAAACAAACTTCAAATTTGTTGGGCCAATCAATGTCATTCTTATCAGACAATAAGATTGAATAGAGAACACCATGACCCTCAAATTTTGATCACATCAAGAACCAGAAACTGCAGTACTTCAGTTCAAACCTGGACATCAAAAAATCACAAGCAATCACACCAAAAAAAAAGAAAAAAAGAAAAACTCTTTTTACAATTTCAAGACGACCCACTAAACTCAAAAGTAAGGATTTTTTGTTTTGTTTTTTGTACAGCCAAAGTTAATTTAGTACCTCAACATACTCGCAAATAATTAATTAATCCTATGTATATATCATAAACAACAATACTTTTTTTCAAAATTAGGAACCGAAACTTTGTTAACATAGTTCCGAGGATTAAAAAGGGACTCCTAAAAGAAAAAAGTACCAGTGAAAAAAAAAAAAAAAAAAACAAACAAACAATTCATGGAAGAAAAGAAGAAGTTTTCTAAGAATTTGTAGAGAAAATATTTGAAGTCAAAACAAACAGAAGACAAATTACAAAGTGTCAAGAAGTAAATCTTTAACATCAAGTTCAAGGTCCACCCAGTAAACCTATGACCATATAGTAAGAGAAAAAGGCCATGAATACGTATATAAGCAACCAAACAGCTAACCCCCATAAACCCTAATAGTCTAAAACAAAAAGAAAAGAAAAGAAAAAAACGAAAACAGTATTTGCAGAGAATCTAGAGAGAGGATGTAAAAGTGGGTATATACTTACATTGGGACTTGAAGCCTAGAACTGAATGAGTGTGAGAGTTTGTGCCAAGGAAGATCTGGTACAAAGCTCAAAGTTATGGAGTCCTAGGGTTTGGACCAACGTGCTTTTATAGACTTTAAAAATTCCGAGTTGTACTAGAAGTATTAGAGGTCGGCTTGGTAAGTTTTTTACAAGGACGAATATAACCCCAAGAATTCTAGAAGTTACTAGTTTTTTTCTTTTTTCCACTCTATATTTAAAAGTTCCTTATGGCTTTTAATTATGTGAGGAGGTTGATTTGGTTTGAATGTAATTAATTAATTATTATTGGCTAAATTGCAAATTTTACTCTTAAAATTTAAAGGTGTTTAAATTTTATACTATGAATGAAAGAATTTTGATTTCACCCTCTTAAGTTAGAATAATGCTTTTTTTTTTTTTACTAAAGATAGAATAATGCTAAAGATATAAATTATCTTATAAAAAATTTTACAAACTGCTGATATAATGAGTAATTATTAGTAAATGAAAAAGTAATATTAGTGGTGAACCTAGATGAAAACCAATAAAAAATTGGTCACATCAACATTTTATAAAAATGTTGCAAAATAGTATATGGTTGTAGCGTTACTTCTTAAGTTATATTTCGTTTGCATAAGTCGTCTTTTCGTCTATATTTTCTGCTAAATGTTACATAGGCTTGCCACACATGTTTAATTCATCTAATAAAATGATGTCATGATATTTTTGTTTCCTAAAAATTTTAAAATATGTTTTAAATAAAATGATATGACATCATTTTATTGGACAAATTAAACACACGTGGAAAACTTATATAACACTTAACAAAATTATGATTAGAGGGGCTGTTAAATGTTAATGCAAATGAAATATAATTTCAAACGGTAAAATATAAATTCTAAAATTTTAAGGTGTAAAATCCAAAAAATCCCAAACTTTAGTGATGTAAATTGTAATTTACTTTTAATTATTTCTATATTTTGTTTAATTGAGAATCTAATAATAATCTTATGTTGATTCACAGCAATGTATATCACCATAGAAATACATGGCTACATGATCCATACACACATTCTCATGCTATAATTGCTCCCACACAAACACTACAAAAACCTCACATTCTTCAAGCAACAACAGTGATTCTTCATCACCACAGCACAAACACTACACCACACAGCATATACATTAATTCTATACTTTTACATACATGGAATTCACTTTTTCTTTTTTCTTTTTTCTTTTTTCTGCTGAATTATACATGGAATTCACTTACCCACACATGTTTCAGCACAAACCCAAACTCTGTGAGACTGTGACTGTGTGTATATAATTATATATCAACAAAACACAACTGATTCATTCAAGACATCCAATGCCTTTTCATACGGACACTATAGAAAATCAGACCTTTTTACATCAGTTTTTAGCTTATTAAGTCGAAAAGTTTGGACAGTATAGAAAATCAGACCTTTTTAGACAACTTTACAGCTTAGGATGAAGCCGGGCCTTTTTAGACAAGCTTGGGTTTGCAATTTTTGCTTTATTTTTTCAGGCCCAATCATCATTCTTTTTTTTTTTTTTTTTTTTGAGAATCATCATTCTAATATTATGTTTTAATTTGGTTTCTAGATTTACAAATAACGCTAAAATATGTTCATTTAAACTAAGTAAAATTCACCATCTTTTTTTATTGAACAACCCAAACAACAATCAAATCTTTGATTAAATTTCTTTAAACAAAATCTAATTAAATTGATATTTTATTTCTATAAATTCTCTAATTAGAATTTTTATTTATTAATATTTACTAATTAAATAAGTATATTGAGAAATTCTACAATATCTCTTACTATCCCTTGTTATAACAAATCACCAAAAAATCACATTTGATGATTCTAACTCTACACTAGGCAATACAAACATCACATATAACGGTATCATATCACATTTAGTGCTTTATTTATTTTTTAAGTCACATTTGACGGTTCTAACTTCTAACTTCACATTGGACAGTATTAACATTACATATGACTACATTATTATCACATTCTGTGATTCTCTTATTTTTTTTAGTCACATTGGATGGTACAAACATTGCATATGATTGTACCATTGTCACATTTAGTTGTTTCCTTATTTTTTTTAGTCACAATAGATCACATTTGACAATAGAAACATTATGTATGACCATACCATTGCACATTTATTGGATCACTAATTAGTTACATTAGTCAATACCAATTTCACATTTTGTGGTTTATTTATTTATTTTTAATCTCATTGGATGGTACCATTGTAACATTGATTAGTACTATCCAATAAGATTAAAAATTGACATAGCTAACGGTTAAAAAAAATGGTTTTTATGCCACTTAGTATGTCAAGTATATTGCTAGGTGACTTAAACAAATATCTCAAAGTTTTGCATATACACACACAAAAAAGTGGGTTCAAGTTAGTTCAATTAGTAAATTTTTATGTCTTCAAATAAGAGATTAGGGTTTCAAATATTGCCTACAGGTATCTTGGTTTGATAATAGAAAGCAATTATTAGGAGCAAACACCATAAGTTGAAATTGTCTTTTAAAAAAAAAATACACAAAAAAAAAATTCCAACCTTCCACTCTTTTACTAATTCAAACACATGCACTTGACACAAATTGGATAAAAAATCACATTCACATCATCACATGTTGAAAATAACACATAAGCATAAAATTAGGGTTTCAATCATTGCCTATAGGTATCTTGGTTTGAAATAGAAAGTAATTATCAGGAGTAAATACCATAAGTTGAAACTGTCTTTTTAAAAAAAAAAAAAAGAAAAAAAAAAAAACATACACAAAAAATAAATTCCAACCTTCCACTCTTTTACTAATTCAAACACATGCACTTGACACAAATTGGATAAAAAATCACATTCACATCATCACATGTTGAAAATAACACATAAGCATAAAATTAGGGTTTCAATCATTGCCTATAGGTATCTTGGTTTGAAATAGAAAGTAATTATCAGGAGTAAATACCATAAGTTGAAACTGTCTTTTTAAAAAAAAAAAAAAAAAAAAAAAAAAAAAAACATACACAAAAAATAAATTCCAACCTTCCACCCTTTTACTAATTCAAACACATGCACTTGACACAAATTGGATAAAAAAATCACATTCACATCATCACATGTTGAAAATAACACAAGCATAAAATTTCATACCCAAACACCACATGCCTAAAACACCACATACCCCCATAACACCTCTTGCAACAATATCACATTCTCTCTTTTTATTTTTTTGATAATCAACAATATCACATTCTCAATCACACTTACCAAAATAGGTTTCGTTTATTATGTTCCATTCTCAAAGTCATACACAATATAATATACTCACAAAATCATACATACTTCATAAGATAATGGTGGCGGTAACGAGAGGACCAAACAATGGTCATGGCGATGAAAAGACCAAATTGTGATTGCTTCAACAAGAGGACCAAATGGTTGATGCAACAATTGTTGTGGTGGTGAGAGGAAAAATTATGGTTTGTTGCGGCGGTTGTTGTGGTGACTAAATGGCTAATCTCTCTCTCAAATACTATGAAATCAAATGAGTCCAAGAAAGAGAGTAAAATTAGATTAATTAAATCGGTACAATTTAATTTTGTGTATTGGCATTAGATTTGTCATTGTTAGCCATGGTTAACAATGTTAGGCTGGGTCCCTTCAAAAAAATTCGAGTAAGTGGTCTCAATAACTTAAATGACGTGTTATAAGCTCAAAAGTCCCAAATTTCATCCATCATACTTGTGGTTCATGAGATTTTTGAGGAATTTCATCAGCAATGAATAAAATAATCTAACTAAAGATTGGGATAACACTTTATATGGCCAAAATGGGGATATACCCCTTTCAATCAAACTTTCTAGCAAAATGTCCTCAATCTGAAACTATTTAGGGATATACTCCTGTTTTAAACTTGATTTTCTAAAAATCAAGTTTCAATGAAAAACTTGATTTGGCAAAAATTAAGTTATAGGCAATCAAACTTAAAAAAAAAAAAAAAAAAAAAAAAAAAAAAACTTGCTTTTCTTCAAGTCGAGTTTTTTTATTGAAACTCGATTTTTTTTTCCTAACAACTTACTTTTCATCAAATCGAGTTTCAAAACAGGGACATATCCCTAAATAGTTTCAAACATGGGGCATTTTGCTGGAAAGTTTGTCTGAAAGGGGTAAAACCAATTTTGGCCCGCTTTATATATATATATATATATATAAACAATTAATGAAAAGTATATGGTTTTAATTTGTCTCAAATATAAAATTGTAGGTTTTTTTTTTTTTTTTTAAAGAATCTCCCCAAGAATTTTAGAGATAACCATGTACAATGAATAAATAAAAAAAATTGTGAAACAATTTTTGGAACAAAGTTTCTCTCCAAACTAGTTTAGAGAGAAACTCTTCAAACTTCTCACATATCTTTTTTGGGTGTGAATTTTAAAAATCTAACTGTTGAATTCTATATTCCTTGTATTGTTAACATTCATATTAACATTCATATTAACATTCAAATCAGATGTTAAATACTATTCGATTAATAAAGTTATGTTTTATACACAATTTTAGATTATAAAAATTTAAAATTTTAACATTTCAAACATAAAAAGATATAATAAGAACATTTAATTCAACAGTTAGATTTTTAAAATCTACAATCAATATAAAAGATATCAGATGCGTTTGAAGGGTTTCTCTCAAAAAAACACTTTGCTCCAATTTTTGATACATTCTATTTTATTTTTTATTTTTTTTAAAGCCAAACCCGCAACCAGTAGAAGATCCTTTCTATTTGTTCTTATTCCTGACCTATATTTTTGTTCTAAACTTGAACGAATCCACCTTATGTGCATTGAAATAGTCTCACCCAAACAGTCCCCTGAATGTAAGGTATAAAAAAACAATTTAATATTTATCATTAGGAGACAACATCAGTCTTGCAAACTACAGCTACTGTAGATACGTCCCACACCAGTTTCATTCACATCACACAAAAGCTCTCACTGAAAACTGACTCCAAAAGTGTCCAAAAGCCACTCTTTCACTCTTATGGTCTCTGAGTAGATGGCTTCGACCGTTCTAACAAGGTCTCTCTTGACTCACCGTTTTATTCACTCTTCCTTCTCTCTCAGTACTCACAAGCCCAGACTTTTGTCTTCCCTATTCAATGTAAGTATGGCTTTTTGTGTTGAAAATATTATCTGGGTTTGTTTTGAATGTCCAAAACATTGATGGGTTTTGGTTATTTTGGCCTAATTTGTGATTGTGTTTGTGTAATTCTTGTTCTAATGCTTGATTTGATCGGTTTTGCCATCTGGGTATTTCGTTTTTATGGTCCTTTGTATATAAAGATTGAAACTTTCTTTAATGGGGCTTTGAATTTTGTTATTGGTGTTGAGTGTGAGAGATGGGGTTTTGCATTTATCAGTGCTTTTTACAGATCATGGGATTCATTGGTAAAAGTCGTGGACTTTGTTCTGAATTCTGATATAGTTTTCATTGTTGGTTTTTGTATGTGGTCTCTATTTTTTATTATGTGCTTCAATTTAAGTAGTATTGTTTAGTTTATAGCAATTGTTTTTGTACTCTTGTATTCAAACAAAACAGAAAAGGAACTGTTTTGGACTCTATGAGTGTGTTATTTTCTCTCTTTTTCCTGATTGTCGTTATGATTGAAGCATCTGATACGGAGTTAGTTCAAAATATTTCAGCCAGTGGTGTATGTTATGTACAAAATCTATGCACTGAAAGCATTGACAGCTGTGTAGTTTTTTTGGGGTGCATTTAAAGCTTTTCCTGTACACATTCATGTAGTGATATCATTACAAATCCTATAATGAAAAGTATGTTTTTCATGCTTTTGCTATATATTTCTTGGCTTAAACTGAATTGGAAATTTTTTAAAGTATTTTTGATCGTGGGATTTTTTAGCAATTATTTGTATAGATGTTGTATCTTCTAGCATATTTTCTTAAGATTTTAGTTGGATACCGAAAACCTATCTGTTTCAGTGTTCTTAGTGAGTTGAAGCTACCTCTCCAACTGTATTATTCTCTTTAAGACAAGATCATATGATATGTTATTCATGTTACTTGCAGAAGAGACAGTTTCACTTTCAATCAAGTCCCTCTTATACAGCATATAAAGCATCTTCTCGGGTTCCTTGTGTTATGGTGTCCTCAGTGGTTGGAAGAAGAGCTAATTTTTCAACACAAACTTTATCTACAAATGAGCCTGTTGTTTCTGTTGATTGGCTCCATGCTAACCTAAAGGAACCTGATCTCAAGGTACCTGCTTGGGCTTGTTCCTACTGCCCCTCTTTTCTTGCCTTTGGTTGAATATTGACAAAAACTGAATTTGGGAATTATGTAATACTTCGTGTTCTTTAATTTAGCTGTCTGTTTGAGAGTTCTTTTGCTTGATTTTACATTTCACATGTTCTTATTTATGTGTATGTAAGCACACATCCATTCCAGGTTTTCCAGCATATATGCTAATGCACGCAAATACACAAGAATCCCTCTCTCTCTCTCTCTCTCTCTAATCCATGAGAAGTGTTGTTAAATTTAAAAGCATGCTTTAGGTACGCTTAAGCTCAAAGCCCCAAGATCTCAATGCTTCACTAGGCCAAAAAAATATCATTTAATGAAGCGCTCTTTAGGCACGTTTTTAGGAGCTTTTTGAAGAAGCATAAAGCACACCTAGGCATGCTTTTTTATTCTGTTGCTAAAAAAGATATGGATCATCAAAATTAATTGCTTAGTCTTGAAAGAAATGACATGGACTAGTGATTTACTACACAACCACTATCCTTAGGGTGTTATATTACACAGATTTTTTTTAATTTTTTTTAATTTTATTTACATGTCATAAGAAACAAACAAGGTTAATTAACAATTCTTGTGCTCTTTGGCCTTTGACTTTTAGTTTTAGATGTATATTGATTGAACCATTTATATTATTTGATCATAACTATCATGGTTATGTACTTTTATAAAGCACAAGAGAATTTTTTTTTTTTTTTTTTTGATAAATAACGTAAGAATATTATTAATAATAAAAAGATTGCCAAACCGAGTACATTGGGGATGTACTATGGGGGCACAAGTCAAGAAACAAAAGAACAACGGTCAAGAAACAAAGAAAAGGAAGAACAAGAAAAATGAGAAAAAACCACACTCCATTCAAAGAGAGTGTGTAGGAAAAAAGACTTAAGCTCCAGTAAAGAGCGTTCACAACCCTCAAAACTTCTATCATTCCTTTCACGCCAAATGCACCAAATCAAGTAATGAGGCACCATTCTCCAAACATCAATGTGGCGATGTCGCACAAACTTTCCTTGCCAAGCCTCAAACGACTCAAGAACAGTATGAGGCATAACCCATTGAATACCAAACAAGCAGAAAACCATGGACCACAACTCCCAAGCTATGGAGCAATGAAGTAGAAGATGATCCACCGACTCCCCACTCCTCTTACACATATAGCACCAGTCAAGCACCATCACTCGTCTTTTACGAAGGTTATCTGTAGTTAAGATCTTACCCAAGGAAGCAAACCAAGAAAAGAACACCACCCTTGGGGGAACCTTTGATTGCCATATCATTCTCCATGGAAAAGAAACAAAAGTAGGAGGGTAGAATGAGTTATAATAACCTCTAACCTCAAAACCTGTATTCCTTGCAGGTTTCCAACAAACCTTATCAGGACCAAACCCCCGCACCGTCGAAGAATAGACCAATTCCATAAACCGGTCAAAGGCTTCTTCTTCCCAATCTTGTGGTGGACAACGAAATTGCACATTCCAGTGAAACCTCCCAGCAGACCAACCCATAACTTCAGCCACCGAGGAACCCTTTGACCTACTAAGACGATAAAGCTCTGGAAATGCCTCTTTGAGAGTACCATCCCCACACCACAAATGCTTCCAAAATTTCACTCTAGTACCATCCCCCACATCATAAACAAGGAATTTAGAGAAGTTCAACCAGCCACTTCTAATGTATCTTCACAGGCTGACTCCATAAGGACTTGTCACCTTTTTCATACACCAACCACCCCAAATATTCCCATATTTTGCCTCTACAACCCTCCTCCATAAAGCATCAGTCTCCATGCCATACCTCCACAACCATTTACCTAGCAATGCAGAATTAAAGTTCCCCAACCGTCGTATACCCAACCCCCCCTCCTGCAAAGGCCTACAAACCTTGGCCCAATTAACTAAATGTATTTTAGGTTCACCACCAATCCCATTCCACAGAAAGTCTCTCTGTAATTTCTCCATACGTTTTGCCACCTTCCCTGGTAAAGGAAAAAGGGAAAGAAAGTATGTAGGTAAAGACGAGAGTGAGCTTTTAATGAGAGTCACCTTACCCCCTTTAGATAAATACATTCTCTTCCAACCTGCTAATCTCCTCTCCATTCTCTCTAGGATAGGATTCCAAACAGATAAATCCTTAAATTTGGCACCTAAAGGAAGACCCAAATATTTCAAGGGCAAAGAAGACTGCCCACACCCCAACAAACCCACCAAATCCTCCAAATTGTGTACTCCACCAACAGGAACCAGCTCAGACTTCCCCAAGTTAATATGAAGCCCTGAGACCTCCTCAAATCTAGCAAGTATCGCCCTCAAATTAGCAATCTGAGAAGGTTCAGCATCACAAAAAATCAGAGTGTCATTTGCAAATAAAAGGTGAGACACCATCACTGATGAACCAGCCGTACTACCCACAGAAAAACCTGAGAATTGCCCAGCGGAGGCAGCCACATCCAACATACGGCTTAGTGCCTCCATCACAATATCAAACAACAATGGAGATAAAGGATCCCCTTGCCGAAGCCGCCTAGAGCTACCAAAGAAATCAGATGGGCTACCATTGATCAGAATAGAAAACTTTACAGTTGAAATGCAATACCATATCCATTTTCTCCATTTCTCAGAGAAACCACAACGTTGCAGCATATACATTAAAAAATCCCAGCACACATGATCATATGCCTTTTCCACATCCAATTTACATAACACACCTGGAACTCCTGACTTCAATCTACTATCAATACATTCAGAAGCAATTAGGATGGAATCCAAAATCTGTCTACCCTTCACAAAAGCATTTTGTGAATCTGAAATAAGCCCATGCGCCACCCTACGAAGGCGATTAGCCAACACCTTAGAGATAATCTTATAAATCCCGCCAACTAAACTAATGGGCCGAAAGTCCTTGATCTCCACAGCATCCACTTTCTTAGGAATAAGGGCAAGGAATGAGGCATTAAGACTCTTCTCAAACACCGCCTGAGTATGGAAATTGTGGAACACAGCCATAATTTCTGTTTTCAAAACGCCCCAACAAGACTGGAAGAATGCCATTGAAAAGCCATCTGGACCAGGTGCCTTGTCACCATTGAAACCATTAATCACCTCAACCACCTCTTCTTCCTCAAAAGGCCTATCTAGCCAACTTACATCTTCCACCGAGATACTAGCAAACTCCACATCATCTAATACGGGTCTATTAGCCACATTCTCCAAATAAAGCTGCTTATAAAACTGAGAGATACAGTCTGCTATAGCAGCTGGGTCTGAAGACAATACCCCATCCACCATAAGCCTCTCAATAGAATTAACTCTCCTATGAGAGTTAGCTATGCGATGAAAAAATTTAGTGTTCCTGTCACCTTCCTTAACACAAAGAACTCTAGATTTTTGCCTCCAACTTATTTCTTCCAACAGAGTAGCTTGTTCTAACTCATCACGGATTCTACCCATTTCTACCCTTTCCTCTGCTGATAAACCCCGACTCTCCTCCATATTCTCAAGAACACTTAGGTCCTTCCACAATTTTTTGATCCGAACTTCAACATGACCAAACACCTCCACATTCCATCTTTTCAAATCATTTTTTAAGAGCTTCAATTTATTGGCCAGAATGAAACTCGGTGCACCATGAACCTGATAGGAATCCCACCAAGACCGACCCCTATCCACAAAACCTTCATCCTTGAGCCACATATTCTCAAATCTAAACGGCATACTCCCTCTCTGGAAGGATCCACCCTCAAGAAAAATTGGAAAATGATCCGAGCACAACCTAGACATCCGTCTTTGAGAAACTGTTGGAAACCTATCCTCCCAATCTGCAGAAAACAAGAATCTATCCAGCCTAACCTTTGAGACAACTTCTCTAGAATTTGACCAAGTAAAAGAACCCCCTTGCAATGGCAAGTCAATGAGACCCTGTTCTGAAATAAAATTGGAGAACTCTCGCATAGCAGTAGTGAAAGAATTAGATCCCAATCGTTCGGAAGGGAACCTAACCACATTGAAGTCCCCACCCACATACCATGGGACACTCCACCAGCTATTCAAGCCACAAAGTTCCTCCCATAAAAACCTCCTGTCTCTGTGTAAATTAGGACCATAAACACCAGAAAACGCCCAAACAAACTGATCTGACACATTTGTAAACTTACAAGAAACCGAAAATCTCCCCACTGCTTCCTCCATTTTATTCACAACCCGAGTGTCCCACATCACTAACACCCCACCAGAAGCTCCACAAGAACCTAAGTAAGACCAATCAACATGTTGTCCACCCCACAAGCTACGAATCACCGCTCTATTAATCAACCCCATTTTGGTTTCTTGAAGACAAACCACATCTGGCCCCCACTTTCTAATCAAGTTTCTAACCCTGAGCCTTTTATCTTGCTCATTCAACCCTCTTACATTCCAAGAAATAATCTTCACATTCATTGATAAGACACTAGAGCTCGCTCAGAACTTACACTCCTTGCTTTATTTGGATCATACTCAACCTTCAAAGATGTCAACAGATTCTTCAACTCCCGTTGCCCTTTCTGTCCTGACTTGACCAACTTCGTCTGATCACCCTCCTCACGTTTCTTTTTATCTTTCTTTTTAGCCTCAATGGCTAATAACAAACCAGTAATCTGCTCCTCAAAACCTTCCAATGAAGTGCCCACAGATTTCTTGAAAGCCTTTATCCTATTGGTTACCCACTGTGATAGCTGGCAACTATCCACACTCTCCTTACACCCAATCTCCTGCACTTGACTAGAATCCAACTCCGTCGGACCTTTCATGGCCAAAGGTAACACAACTAATGGCTCATCACCATCCTCACACAAATTCAACGTTTCACCAACTTCCCACAACTCACTCTCTGACCCAGGAAAATACTCTACTAGCCCCGCACAGTCATCTGCCCAACTAACCCTCTGCCCTTCATAAGTACAAGAGTCATTACTTGGTACACAATCTCCCTCCAAACTAGAGTTGACTGGCATACTATCTGGAGAACGATACAGAGACAATGGGAGCACTAATCGCCTGCCATCACGTAATTGTAAAATCCAGTCTCTGGAATTACCCCAAGACTTATCTAATCTAAGTCTCCCACCAAATCCTTTATAGTTGGGCCAGCTAATTGAGCTCCCTCAAAAACAAAATTACCCGGACCTTCCAAACCCACAAAATCCTCCTCCCCAACCACCGATGCCTCTGGAATATCCAAAGAAGCTTTCGCCGGTACTATCGGATTTGTTGCCGGTTCCGATATCATGCCCGATGGCCCAACCGGCACCAGTTTTGACCCACCCAGCTCTTTGATCGGCGACGTCAGAACGTGGGAGGCTTGAGCCACCACCGCTGGTCCAGTCGACGCAGTGGGTGGCTGGGCTAGAGGGATCCTGATGTCCTCTTCTGCCTTGCCCACCACTTCCGTCATTGCTAAGGATGGATTCATGTCCACCGATACCCACAATGGCGTCGCATGTTGCTCCGATGCGGTGGGTGTAGTCCTTGAGCTCTCAACTTCCTTCGTGGAACTCCTACCTGAGCTCGGTATACTTAATCCAGTCTGATATGAAGCCTCCAGAGCCTTAAGTCCAGAAGTTGAACTCTCGCCAGCCTCAAAGGATAGTGGGCTTGACAGACCCAGGCCCAAAGTGGGTTCTTTTTTGCCCAACAAGGCTTGGGCATTCTGTTTGGCTGAGCCCAGACCCACACTAATATTATGGGGAGTCTTACTCACCCATTTTCCAGCCTGTTTAACACCTTTAACACCATCCCAAGATACCCGCCTCTTTCCAACTTCATTCACATTCACAATCAAACCTCTCCCTAACCAACGTCCCTTCCTCTTATCACATAACTTTCCAAACTCAAACATATTTGAATTCAAATTAGGCTTCAAGGAAATATTGCATTTATCACCTTCCGGGATTTTCTCCTCAAAATTATTCTTACCGTTAATACCATCTTTCCATCCCTCACCACCACCCACGGCTGACTGGGAACAACTACCAGCCTGAGTTCCAGAAACTGCTACCTGTGTGCAAGAATAATCACTTGGAAACTCCACAGAATTCATCACAGTACCAGCCTGAACTATTTCTTTGCGGAGGGGCTGCTGAACCTGCTTCAACCTTGCCTGTATTGGAACTTTGACAGCCTCCACATAAGACCTGGCAGGTTGATATTTTGGGGTTTGCTTAAACCTGAACGGTACAAATTTCGATCCACCCAACGCATATTGAGAAGGTTCCAGTAGCCTTCTTAATTCAATCCCAAAGGTTCTCCATCCTTGTTGTAATTTTCCGGCAGGAATAATAATAGTTTGCCGCAGCCCACCTACCTTAAGCTTTGTCACTGATAAGTACTGCCCATACGAGTTGGACCCCCGCTGCATCGTGTAAGCAATATCCCCTTCCCTGAACGTAAAGAATTGTTTAGGACTAACCCCACTCACGGTGTGTTCCAGATTCCGCATTGTCCAAAGAGCTGCACTCTTGCCCATAAACACCGATTGCATGTAGTATTTACCCCGTTCAAGAATCTTAAGGGAGAAAAAATTCCCACCTTCCTCAATCACCAACTGGAACAGCTTAGATTCAATAAAGAAACTACGAAATCCCCCCATACTATCCCTAAGAAATAAAACTAAAACAGGATTTGTGGCTAATTCGAGGTAGCCGGGCCTCCTCTCAACTCAGAGAGAGAGAGAGCATTTTCCCCGCAGACTAAATGTATAAAAAATCAGTCTAAAACTGTTATTTAAGTTTGCATTGCTTAAAGCACAAGAGAATTATATAAAATATTATGTTTAAACTTTCTATAACTAGAAGCTTTGAGGGTCGCGAACGGTCCATTCTTGAGTTTAAGTCTTTTTTCTTTTTTTACTCTTCTCGAATGGTGTTTAGTTATACCATCTTTTTCTTGTTTTTCTCTTCCTGTTTTGTTTGATCATTGTAATTTGGTTTCTTGATGTTTTTGCCTTTCTAGTACATTTCCTATGTACGGGGCTGTGTTCTTCTTTAATATATATTTTCCGTTACTTATCAAAAAAAAAAAAAATTGTTTTCAATTTACTAAATAAAAATTTTAAAAATTAAAATAACTTAGGTAAAATTTGAATTTACAAACATTATACAATTGTACTTACCCAATAGGTAAAATATACAAATTTTGAGTTATTATTATTTTTTTATTATATGTTACTAATATTTCTATTAGAATTTGTGAGATATTATATTGGAAAACAGTGCGCTTTACTTCAATCAGGCGCGTGCTTGCACATTGCACCTAGGTGCCAAGAGGCCTATGTGCTTAAGTGCGCTTGGCACTTTTGTTCATGAGCTCACCATTTGTTCCATGTGACAAAAAAATTTAGACATGTTCTCTAAACCTCCTGTTTAGTTCCTGTCAGATCAAATGAATATTATTCTTATTTTAAATTTTGCAGTAAGATTTTTGAACTTAGGTCTCTGTATGCTAGTTAGATACATATTTATTCCTTTTTAAGTTTATATAGTAGGTAGGCCCAATAAGAAGAGATCAACTACAGTAAGAGACAGTATCTTCACAGTGGTCCATTCTCTTTTTCAACCCTTTTCAACCAACTATTATTTATTATATACGCTGCATGTGGATCCAAGGAATTACAATTTTCTTTTTCTCAAACACAAATGGCCCAATTGAATTCTTTGACTATGCTTCCCCATTATAAATTAACTAGGAACTAAATAGTTAATTGATCATTTCACTTCTCTTCATGCCATTTTTATTTGGGACTCAGTCTATGGGGTTGGAGAAAATACAATAATAAAAAAGTTCCAACAAAGCTTGATTGGGGTTGATGAATAACAACGCATAATATACAAGCATACACACCATTGGTGCCTTTGCATTCTTTTCCAAACAAATTATGCAAAAAATATCTAGGAAGGCACAAAAGATTTAGGTGGAGTTTATTATCATCTTAAATGCAGAGTTTTCTGTCAGACAACAGATTTAGACACTTCTCTCAATTTCTTCTCTACTGATACATTTTTCAACAACCATTGGATTACTAGAGGTTGCTTTGAGATGCATCTTAGTTCCCAATACTGTGAGAGGCTGACACAACTTTGGGAATTTGTGATGTTAATTGCCAAGAGCCTTGTAGTTCAACTGGCACCTATTGTTGCTCCTTTTTCTTTTTTTATTGTGAAATCATTGATATTTTATGGGATCAAATTTAGAAATTGTTTGTAGTTCCATAATATCCAGTAATATGCATGTTGTAAATCCTAGAAATCCACAACTAAGTAGATCTGTTTGATCTGTGATTCAAATTGGGTTCTGATTATTGCTCACGAGATCAATTTTGGATATAATTTATGTATATGTATATTTGACCATATTTTAGTTACTAAGGAAAATATCAAGTGTGCATCACACCTTTTCCAATCTGTTGGCTCCTGTATCCCTTTTAATACCTTTTGAGGTGATTATAGTCCCACATTCATATTGAGAAAATTTTTGAATACTTCTTGGTTGCTATTGGCCCAATAGGTCGTTAGCATGAACATACTTAAAGTTCATTGGAATCGATTTGTTAGCAGTCATATATACTGTGTAATTAAGCATGTACTCTTTAAGGTGAAAATTGATCAACTATTGTCCTTAATGATTCTAAAGGCGGCAATACTAAAAGAAATTATTATTTACATAAATTATTACCTCACTTATAAAATTTTAATGTAAATAACATTTCTTTAATTAGGCTCCATGTGCAAATCACTTACTCTAATACTAGTTTAATGGACATTTGTTGATCTCTGAAACCAGTCAGATATTAGTAGCATTTCACATGTATATTTCCTGCGAGCATTAAGCTCTGCATTTACAGCTCATTAACCTTGACACACCCTCATACAAGCCCCAGAAATGAGTCAAGTACTACACGCATGTTACTCCCTTAAGATCCCAACAGTTGGTTAATATTATATTTTTTATATTCAGGTGTTGGATGCATCCTGGTACATGCCAGATGAGCAGAGGAATCCAATTCAAGAGTATCAGGTAATTACTATGATTATGTTGAAATCTCATTTTTGAATTTCTTTCATAAATTTTCTTTATCCTAAATTCAGAACAGTTTGGGTATATGGTATCCTTGAGATATGCTCTGCAAGTGTGTTTTGTAAGATTTTCAGCTCTGATCCATTTTCATCTATTATTCCCTCCAACAGGTTGCTCACATCCCTGGTGCCTTGTTTTTTGATGTAGATGGAATATCTGACCGAACTTCAAATGTGAGATGGTTTCTTCATTTGCTATATTTATATTTACATGTGTGTGTGTATATATATATATATATATATATGCATTTACCCATATATATACACAAGTACATATGTACGTACATGTATACACACACACACACATTTGGGTTAGGATCATGCACCACCTTTTTTTATATGTATTTTATGTATTTTTTTTGCCCTCTATTTATAATATAGAATTGATGACTTGTTTCAGTTGCCGCACATGTTGCCGTCAGAGGATGCTTTTGCTGCTGCTGCTTCTGCTCTTGGAATAGATAACAAAGATGGGTTGGTTGTTTATGATGGGAAGGGGATTTTTAGTGCAGCTCGTGTCTGGTGGTGAGTTGTGTTGATAATAAATGTTCTTATTCACTAGAATTCATGTTTGAAGCATAAACTAATATAGTTCATTCCTTACTCAAATAATAAGGATGTTTCGAGTATTTGGGCATGACAGAGTTTGGGTATTAGATGGAGGCCTGCCAAGATGGCGTGCATCTGGATATGATGTTGAATCTAGTGCTTCTGGTGATGCTATTTTGAAAGCTAGTGCTGCCAGTGAGGCGATTGAGAAAGTATATCAGGGACAGGTGGTAAGTTCATTATTCATTCAGCTAGTTTTTTATTTTCCTTTTTCTGGTTCCTTTTTGTGGGATAGAAAATTAAATATTGAAATCTGCAGTATTTTAGGTTTTTTATTCACCATGCTCAGTGCATTGGTTTGCTTTGTAAATCATTTATTCTTATAATAAAATATTTTAACCTAAATATTTAAGAAAAAAATTATCTATATGCCATAGGGTTTCATATTGACATTGAGTTCTCAGGAGCTACTTTATACATCTATCAGTTTCTTAAGTTCATGCTTTTGACAACTGAGCTAAACTTGTCTTTATGATAACATCATCCTCAATTGAGATTTGCTTTTGGAGAAGACTTTTATTATTTGATTACCTGAACTGGGGAAAATATAAAGGTTAGGATTTCAAAGTCAAATGTTGGAGGAAATTAGGGGCTAAAGTATGGTACTATTGCATTGTCACTTTGCTAAAATGGTAGGCCTGTTATGCCATTTTGTTTTCAATTGGTCACGCCAAAGGGAGCTGAAGATCTCTTTCTTTTGCGTACTTTTATAGCACGGATCAAAGGAGAAAAAAGAAATGATATAATGTTTGTGCTATTCTGTTTCATAGCTTAATGCAGTTAATATATTTTAGTAAGAAATATATTGGAAATTGGATATAGAGTTTGATATATTCATCTAAGGCTCAGACCTTAAACGATGTTGTTTTTCTATGCCTTTTTCTGGCTTTGACATACACCAAACTATGTGCCCAGTAATTTGATTATTCTCTCCCCACCTCCCCCTCAATATTGCTGTTTGAATTTTACTTTTGAAAACTTATGATTTGTTCCAATCACATGCACTATTCTTCTGCAGGTTGGGCCAATCACATTTCAGACCAAATTTCAGCCACATCTTGTCTGGACCCTTGATCAGGTTGGTTTTCTCTCATCTTAATCCTTTTTTTTTATTATAAATACACTTATCTTAATCCATTCTTATAGTAATAAAATAATTATCTATGCCTCATTTTTCAGTTCTGAAAGTGGTAACCAGACTATCATTAAATTTTCCAAGTGGACATATTATGATAAATAATGCAATGTATATCTGTGGTTTAGTACTGATGATACATGAGCATGGACCTGTAATGTTCTTGCTAGTGAATTTTTTGTATGTGATGTACAAATTAATGTGTTCTAGTGGGTCAGTTGCTTCTGGTAGTAAAAGTTCCTTTAAGCCTGACTAGAATATACAATATATACTTAGTATTTATCAATAATAAAAAAAAAGAATATACAATATATGCTTACTAAAATAATGAGAATATTAAATAGCAAAATTATTTCTGATTGACATTATACGTGTTTTATTTGAGTAAATAGAGGTTTTACGAGCATACAAGTTAGTTACCTTTTTTCTAGTGCAAGTATGGGCAAAAGTTTCCCATGTAACTTAGGCTATGATTTGAGTATTCTAATTATATATATCTTTTCTGTGTATTTTCCAGGTTAAAAAGAACATTGAGGACAGGACTCATCAACAAATAGATGCCCGATCAAAGGCCAGGTATCCAATGTTTTTCTTTTTCTGTATTTCTGCTGAATATATGAATGTGATATCTTCACCTAGATATGGTAATATAGTGTTCTCAAAAAAAAAAAAAAAAAAAAAAAAAAAAGATATGGTAATATAGTTGAAAATTTACAGAATATTACCAGTGATTCTTGTACTGTTGGTTTAAAAACCTTGTGTTTAGTTTTCAGTGTTTTTTTTTTTTTTTTTTTTTTGGATAAGTAATAAGATATATTGATATCAAAAGGGAAACACCCTAGTACACAGGGAGTGAACAAGGGGACAACAAATCAAAAACAAAAATTGCAAGAATCTACGAAAACAAAAAAAGAAGGGAAAGATTTGTTTTGCAAAGCAAACAACCAATCCGACAAAGTTCTAAAAAAGAAAAGCTTGAGGTCCGGAATAGATCTCTCAATATCTTCAAAACAACGACTATTTCTCTCCCTCCAAAGACACCACATTAAGCCATGAGGAACGATGGACCATTTATAAACATTTCGATGACAACCAAAGCTGCCTTGCCAACACCCTAACAGCCCCAAAACAGTAGGTGGCATAACCCAAGATACTCCAAATAAACCCAAAACCATAGACCATAGATCCATAGCAACGAAACAATGAAGGAAGAGATGGTCAACCGATTCACCATTACTCTTGCACATGTAGCACCAATCCAAATAAACAGCGTTTAGTTATTGTTGCTATCTTGATTATGCACAAGTAGTATCCACTGAAAGGTGTTCTTATAGGCAAAGGGTTCGAAAAACTTGTGTTTAGTTTTCAGCATTCTTTCATCACCTTTGGTTTTATGCTAGGGCGATTTATTACGGAAGCTATTTTCTTGCTTAGATGCCTAATGGAAAAATATAGAGAGGCAGGTAGAATTAATGTGAATGTAAGTTCAGCAAAAGTAGAAGCAGAGATGAAAGGGTTGTAAGATTTGATGGTCAAGAGATACGACTTATGAGAGAGTGAGAGCTTTCAATATATTGGATCAATAATTCATAGAGAAGCATATTAGGGGCATTGTGTGATCATATAATTCCTATTAACTTAATTTTTTTTAAGACTGCTATAAATTCTATTTTTCTCTATGACACGAATGTTGGGCTATTAATAAGTAAGATATTCATAAAATGAGTGTAGATAAAATGAGAAGGCTAAGATGGATAAATCAAAATACACAGAAAGATAGGGTTCAAAAAGGGGAATGTTAAAGGTTGTCCCTTGTTGATGAAAGATGAGAGAGTTATTTGAGATTGTTTGGTTGTGTTTAGAGGAGAGAGGAGAGCAATTAATGCACCTAAAATTGTGAATTGATTTAAGTTGAGGGAATGAAAAAAGTTGAGGAAGACAAGACTTCAGTTAAGGAAGTAATAAAAAGTATGACTTTGAATAAAATAAAATAAAATATTTGTGTTCTTAATTGTATTGATCTCCAGCTGTATATGTCAGGTATGCTTGGCTGTCTCTCTTTTTTAATGTTTGAATAAATTTTTTTATTACTTATCAAAAAATGACTTTGAATAAAATTGTATAGCAAACAAGAATGTGTGGCCGATCCTAATGAATTTGTTGAAGATCTAATCAATACCCAAACCCAAAAAACTTGGGACTAATTTGTTGAGGAACCATAGCTTAACCCTAAAATTTTTTTTGTTGTTGCTCAAATGTTCTCAGTTCAGTTTGTTCATTGTTTCCTCTCTTTTTTCTTACAAATTACCCATCCTTGTCCTCATGTTTTCTTTTAGTAATTTCATATTTGTTACCACTAAAATGATAATAAGCTTGATAACAAATTAATTAGAAGATCTTGCTCTGCTAAACTTATCAAGTTCTATACCTATCCAAAAAAAAAAAAAAAAAAAAAAATCAAGTTCTATGTAAAACAGAATAGACAAAGTCATACTCACTCCACAAAGCTCCCACTTTTTTTGCGGGGCCTTGGAGAGGTGATTGATAGGCAGTCCTGCTCACATTTTTTTCTTAGAGAGGCTGATACCCAGACTTGAACCCATGACCTATAGCTTTTGGTGGAAGGCATCACTCCATGGCCTGATCTCTATGCAAATAGAATATAGCAAATAAAATTGCGTAGAGAGGTCCAACATGCCTTAAATCAGTATAGCATATAATTGGGAGTATCAACTAACAAAAATATATGTGAACATTTTGTTCTCCTAACATGCAGTAATTTTATCACCAATATTTCCCGTTTATGGTCTGTGCAAGCCAGACCTTGGATGTTTCTCGTAAGAGTTCTGCTTAATGAAGTTGGTTGTTGGGCCAGGTTGAAGTTTACAAACATGATAGAATGTAAGCTTTCCTGCATCTGTTTAATTTTCCCTGACATAGCATGGTTGATTCTAATTGCTATACCCGAGGAACATCTGGAATTCTGGATATGATTGGATATGTCCAACTCACTAGCTCATGATTTTTGTAGTCTATATTGTTTTTCCTTAAGCAAATGTAGAGGGATGAGAAAGAATGGTCCAGGTCAAAAGGTCGCTTTTATTTAGTAATTTTGATTGTTTTCCAGAGTGCCTGTTTTTAGTGCAAAATTCTTGGAGTTGATGGTTGAATACTTTTTCAGGTTCGATGGAACTGCAGCAGAGCCTCGAAAGGGTATTAAAAGTGGTCATGTACCTGGCAGCAAGTGCATTCCTTTTCCTCAGGTGAATGACCAAATGTTATATGGTTTCTGTTGTGTTTTGATGACCTGATAGCTTTTCCATCTGTTATATTGAATCCACTTCTTTCCCAGGTTGGATTTTGATGTCAAATTTAAGTTCTAAATGCTAGGCATCATTTTAGATGCTCTTAGATTCATGGTTTTTGTGTAGTAATTTCTGTCTGCAAATTTTGCCTGCCTTAAATGTCTAAATTAATTTCTCCAACTCTTAGTAGAAACAGTGGATTGGATTTAGCAATAGTGTATATATAGGATTTAGCAATGTACAAAGTGATTGCATTCCTGGAGTTTTGTATAAGCTAGACCTGGAGAAAGCTTATAAACATATTTATAATAAAGCCTCTGTATTTGTTTCTAGTACATTCTGTTCATCATCATAAACATGACGTACTTTTTTTAATGAAGATATCTATTACCTATAAATATATATATATATATATAATAAAGCCTTTATATATAAACTATTGCTAAATCCTTTCCAAGATGGACTAGGGCTCCTAAATAACTTTTTTCCTAGAAAGACTAGGAGTCTTAGACTACTAATAACAAAGAAAAAGTACTTTAGAATTTCTAAACCATATAGAAAAAGAACTTAAAACATAAAATGAGAACAAGCCCTTTACAGCCCCTTCTGGGAAATTTTGAAATTACCAGATTTCCCTGATTTTAGTAAAACTTAATTAAATCTGAATCAACAACTTGTAAAATGACTCAATAATAACTAAATTAGCCTATGAAGGTTGCCAAGTAGGGCCCACATCAAAATTAGACCACAATTCTTGAATCATTTGGTATCTGAACTTGGTTTTCCTTGAACTCTTTATTATCTGCGTTAAAAAAATAAACAAAAAATCTTGAAAGTGCCCGATTATGGTGATGTGATCTGCAAAACAGAAAAGAATTGGGGGGGGGGGGGGATAAAAGTGCTTAAAAGCTATTTAACTTCTGAAGAAGAGTCTAGTTTATGGTATAGTTGTGATTTGGGTTTTTTTGGCGATAAAAGTAGTGATTTGGTTATCTTTAATATGTAAGGACAGGAGAGTCTAAAGCTGGTTCTTGCATGATTTCATTTCAGGGATCTTTTAAATTTCAAGAGTTCGACATGACAATGTTTTTTGATTTATGACTGAGAGTCATCTTAGTTGTTTCTACAGTGTTGTAGAAGCAGTGGATGAGGAAACAAAAAATTTGATTTATGACTGAGAGTCATCTTAGTTGTTTCTATAGTGTTGTGGAAGTAGTGGATGAGGATGCAAAAAATCCTTTGAAAGCTATGCCTCATAAACAATTTATTTATCAACGTGTGATGTGTCTTTGCAGGTGTTGGATGCTTCACAGTCACTTTTGCCTGCAGATGAACTAAAGAAACGATTTGAAGAAGAAGGTAAGGAAACCACCCCCCCCTTCCCCGATTCTCTCTTAATATCAGTCATATTCTTGTGAAACATTCTATTCCTTCAGTATTGGTTTTGTTAATATCTTGTTGAACTATGGCAGTTGAGAACTAATTTTTATTTATATATTAATACTATGTGGATCTGATCTGAAAATTTTTGGATCAATACAAATACAAATAAATATGAAATTGTCAGCATTAGTCATGTGACACAGTTTTAACCCATAGTTTTTAAAGTCAAGTCATATAGGAGTTTAGGGTTAAAATAGTTTGTGTTTATTTTGCAAGTTATGGTTAGTTTTGTGGTGAGGGTTAGATCTGTAATTTTCAGAAACTCCTACAAATTAAGGCTATTTTGAAAACATAGTCTATTCTTGAACTTTCTGGAAGTTTTCATTGTATTTTCTCAGTGTCCAAATTAGACTTTGATAAATTCAATAGTTACAACAGAGGAGAGAGAATTTGAACATTGGATATCTCTGTCGGAAACATTAAAAGGTGCCAACCAGTAGAACTACAAGACTCTTGGCAGTCTCCAAATTAGTCTTTGTAACTTTATTAGTTAACAGTAAACTAGTATGTAAACAGTTCTCTCTAAATCTATCCTATGTCAATTTAACAATTAAATGAAAAAGAAAATGTTTATCATGCAAAAAATTTTAATTAAAAAAGTTTGTACCTTTTGGCAAGATAACATAGAAGAAAGGAAAAGTAAGTTTATTAATGGCAGCCTTGGCAATGACTCCCTATACCTCCCTCCTTCCCTCCTCTCTCTCTCTCTCTCTCTCTCTCTCTCTCTCTCTATGACACACACATTTCTACCATCACTTGGATTCCAATAAGGGATAAAAATAACTGATGAAAATGACTAATGTTATGATGTCAAGCAAAAAGTATAAAAGAGAGAAGACGCTGTCATGAAGCAAGTATAAAATTGTTTCCTAATGGCTTTTTCATTTGTTCATATGGGACTTTGCTTCAATTGGACATTACACATGGACCCCATAAGAGATATATCTTGAATTATAAAATTGCACTGTAGCAGATTGATTGATGTTCCATGACTGCATCATAAGTGAGGCTATAATAAATTACCAACAATAGATATGCAGATATAAATTATAGCAGAGGTTTAAAAAAGGTCTATGTAGGACGTTGTGTGTTTTATTGAAACATTAATAGGAAAGTCAAGTCATGCTTGGTAATTGCTATCTTATTGTTTTAGGCCAGAGAGTTTAAAGGTCTGCATTCCATGTATTTGTTTCCATGATAGCATGTGGGTAATTTTGCTATGAGCAAAACTTAGGTATAGTTCCGTTGTTGCAGTATGTTAGGTTTTACCCTTTTGCCATTGCTATCTTATACTGAACTTGATCTTGTTACTTTACAATCTTAATCCCAAATTCTTCTGCAGGCATATCTTTGGAAAAGCCTGTTGTAACTTCGTGTGGCACTGGTGTAACTGCATGTGTCCTTGCATTGGTACCCCTCTTTCTCTATCTCTCTCTCTCTGTCTCTCATTTTGTATTGTCTTGATATTTAGATGGGTGGGTAGTTGGAAGGGAAATGGAGGGATTGGCATATTTCTTGTTTGGTTGGACAGAAATAGAGAAGAGGAAAAGGGGAAGAGGTCCCTTTTTGGGCATTGGGATAGATAATATCTAATTATCATCTTGTTTTACATTCCAATAGTAGAAAACAGTTCAAAATGAATCATTATACTTTAGAATGAATCATTACATTCCACAAAGATGATCACATGCCTATAAAGCTAGTTTTCTGCTGGGCAATGATAATATTGGCAGTAGAACAACTTTGAAAGAAAGTTTTGGGAGGATGTATGGTGTGGGGATTGTTCTCTTAAAGAAGTATTTCCAGAGTTGTATAGGATTAGTCGGGCAAGGCAGTTTTTTTTTTGTCGGAGGTCATGTGTTTCTCTCGTGGGAGGATTCATTGGGACATCCAGTTCTATCGTCCAGTGCAGGATCGGGAGGTGGAACCATTGGCTATGTTTTTGGATATGCTTTATTCCATGGATGTACAGGGCTATGGTGCTAACAAGGTTTGTTGGAAGCTAGCAATGAGGAAAAGGTTTTGGGGTTCAAGGCTTTTATCACTCTCCATCTCTTCCTTTTGTCATCTCATTTCCTTGGAAAAGGTGTGGCAATCAAAGGTTTCTCCTAGAGTAGCGTTCTTTCCTTGGACTGCTGCTTTAGGTAAGATTTTAACTACAGATAATTTTCAGAATAGGCATATTGTAGTGCTTGATTGGTGCAAAAGATGTGGGGAATCAGCGGAGCATCTTGTCAGATAGCATATGCCTTGTGGTCTATGGTATTCGTTGGGTTATGCTGTATAAATTTATTGAGTTGTTAGATTTTTGGCAGGGAAAGTTTGAAAAACATAGAAATATAGATTTCTGGAGGTTTGTCCCATATTGTTTGTTTTGGTGTTTTTGGCAGGAACAGAATGGTAGATGCTTTGAGGACTCTGATCAGTCGATACTTGATTAAAGTCATTTTTCTTCCACTCTCCTTGAATGGAGTTCATATTCTTCCTTGTCTCTTCTTGTTCTAGCTGATCTTTGTAATCTGGGTTCTTAATTTTTTGCCACTGCAGTACATCCTGTGTACTTGGGTTTGCTAATTTTTAATAAAAAGTTCTGAAGATATTTATATATAAAAAGAAGAACAATCTTGAAAGAAAGGTCTCATGCTTCTATTTTTTCAGGGTCTCCACCGACTTGGGAAGTCCGATGTTGTAGTCTATGATGGATCTTGGACTGAATGGGGAGCACATCCTGACACACCTGTTGAGACTTCATAAATGTTTGTGCATCATTATTGGAAGCGTTCCGGCAACATGTGCAGCATGAGGTTTGTCAGTCAGACGAAAGAGGTTGTATCTAAAACGGTTAAATATCACCAAGCCTTATAATTCTAATAAATATTGAATTACAGTTTGTGTTTGTTATTAAACTCTCATTACGCAAACAAAGCAGGTGGAAGAGCATCAGGGATACGGGATAGTGGGTTGGGATCTAAGGTTTCACATTTTGTTGATGATGAAAAATAAATAATTAGCAGCATGATTCTTCTCTAAGTTCTCTTTATCTTATCTAGTTGCTATTGTAAAGATGAATTCACACGTGCCATATAAACAGCTCCCCCTTTGAAAAAAAAAAAAAAAAAAAAGAGAGAAAGGAAAAAGTCTTACTGCCCTTGGTAGTGAGACATTGCTATGATATGACATGGCAGCATTGACTACATGTGATTTGTCTCCCTCACACATGATATTATCCTCCTAGTGTTTGATGGATTTTGATGAAAGTCAATTATATGTTTCACTAGAGTTGATAAATTGATTTCCTTTAATGAGCTTCTGCCAAATTGCTTTGTATATGTAATGTTGACAAGGCATACATAATGTTTTGAAAGTCACATTCTCTCTCTTATTACTTTCTGAGAAAAGGTGGTGAAGTTATAGACTTATAGGAATTTAATTTTTGAGCTCGATTTTGTATCTAAGATTTAAGATATTATGTTTGGGAAGACAGTATGAAAGAAGATTGAAATGGAGGAATTACTATGGTTTTCAGTTATTCCTCTTTGGAGATGATTGTCAAAGAAAAGCTCCTTTGGGAGGAAGGAATGGGATGGGATGAATATAAAGGTATTGTCTAGAAATATTCCATTCCATTCCCTAATAACTGAGAAGAACATTCATTACATTCAGGAAATGGAGGTGAAATCTCAATTCCTCAATTCTATCCTTATCCTGAGAAAAGACAAATATAAAAGGCAATCTTATTCTTAAAAAAAAGAAAAGAAAAAGAAAGCCTTTATTATTATTTTAAATTCCATCCATTCCTTTATAAACTTGTAAACACAATAGAGAAAATACACCATATTCATTTCCATTTCATTCCATTATTTTATCCTCTGCTCATTGCATTATTGTACAAACTACCAAATATAATGTGAAGGAAAGAAATTGAGGCTTCTTATTATATATACCCCTGCATTTTCCAGCTGAACAAACATATATTCTGCACCAATTTTTTGGATGAGAAACTTTCAGGTGGAAAAATATTAACCATCAGATGAAATGGATAAAGTACTTTTCACGAAATTTATTTACAAAAAGCATCACTATACACAACTAAATCACATAAGGGTAACATATTTATCACTTGTTAGGCCTTCTTGTCAACCCTCTGATTTGACCAGGCGATTTTGATCATTAGAAATTGAAGGTTTAGATAGAATGTCATGCTCTTTCACACACAATTTGGAAAGCTCCTTTGGGACCAAGCACTTATCCTCCAAATATAGCTTCTCTTGAACTCTTGGAGATGCAAGAATGACTTGCATTTCTGTGGGACTGACTGCATATGTTCCCTGTGCAAAATAATTCCTACTTCTTTCAAAACCAAGTAATAAATAACTTTGGTGGTAATGACAATAAAAACAAATAGAAAAGGCTAAATCTTGTCGAATTGTGTTGTATAATTTTGATATTCACCAATTGTTCTTTAAAAGTTGGTACGATTTGAGGTCGGATATAGATTCTTGAAATGAACCTGACCAAGATTTGGATAAAAATTTTAGCTACACCAAACTCAGAAATTTATGGGCCACTTTTGTGTGCATACTACTTTGGGCCGAAAGTTTGATATTAAAAAAAGGAACAGAGAAAACATGAGCTGAATTTTGATAGGTAAAATTTATACAAGCATTTAGTTGTAGGTCACAATTAGTAAAGTTCATTGTCATTAAATAAGGGACCTATGTTTAATTTTGTATAGGAAAAAAAAAAAAAAAAATCACTCTCGCACAACTATATTAGTCATTCACCAGGGAATATGACCAGACCATTAAGCAGCTCTCTAATATTGTCTGGCAATGTTAATAAGAAAATTATGGCCTAACATAGTATAGAAAAATATTTTAAAAAATGAGTTTGGAATCACAGGTTTGAAGTTGGTTGTAGAAAAGAGAAATTAGTCATTTTTGAATGAGTAACATGAAAAATTAATCTAACTGCATAGATCTGTAAGAGTTTCTCCATTTCATGGTAAAACAAAAACAGAAATGAAAACACAAGTGATGAAGTGAAGCTATATTTCTTTAACTACGTACATTTTCCTTCTATTTCAATAGTAGTGGGTTAACCATTGCGCACCTTTGGTACGGTGGTTACTCCACAAATATAAATGCTTATGGGGTGTGGGGGGTAAGGGTCGGGGTTCAAGTCTTCAGGAAAGAGTTTCATACAGATATACACTTAGATTAGATTAGAGTAGAAATTCTATCTTGTATCAAAAAATAGTAGTGGGTTAAACCTCACAAAAATAGTGGTTTAAGGTTTCATTAAAAAAATTTAAAATAGAAGATTAATTGGCTAATGAAAGCACGTGTATCATTGGATGATTAGCTCTCGGAGTCTCTCCTACTTTCATGCACGTCTTTCAACTTCCTCCTAAAGTCTCTCATGCATGTATATCGCTTTAACTTCCTACATTCTTCTTTCCCTTCTAACTGTCTCCTAAACTCTCTCGTGAACCATTCTTATGAGGATTGTTTTCTACTTTTTGGTATCTTCTGGATCATAGTACTACTATTTTTAGCCCTTATTGGGTTAATTACATTACATGCCGAGAGCAATGTCATTCTAGTTATAGACTTTCTCAATTGTATACGTTAGAGCATTTACAACAAGGTTATCAAAAAATATAGCTTTTAGCAACTTTATCTTTTTTAACAACTCACTTTATAATACATCTAACATCAAAAGTTTTATTTCTTCTAAAATAAAAAAAATAAAAAATAAAATCAAAGGTTTTATTTTAACAAACAACACATTAAAATGATATAAACAAACAAATATAATAAACACTACACATGGAGAGAGAGAGAGAGGAACTAATTTTATAATGAAAGAAGAGAAAGAAAATAATTTAATATTTGTAGCAACTTGTTACAAAGAGCTATTACTACTAACAGTGAGCTACTACTACAGTGAGCTACTACTACTAACAGCTCACTGTAGCAAGTTGGTAAAATATTTTAAGTTTAGCAACATTGCTGTGGGGTGTTTTTGTTTGCTTGAAGCTATAAAATAACTAAAAAGCTATTTTAAGAGCATTGCTGTGAATGCTATTAGGGTTTTAGCATTAAATCTGATAAGTAAAAAAAAGTAAATATTATACACCAATAAAACATTAAAATAATATAAAGGAAAAGATTTTAAAAAAAAAAAAAAAAAAATATATATATATATATATATATATATATATATATAAAGGAAAAGGCAAAGGAGAAGAAGCTTTAGTACATATATAGTTGGGAGTTTTAATCCTTGTTATAGTCATAGACAGCAAACCAAATAGTCCAGCATGTATTGAAACTTTGGCCATGCATTATCATTAAAAGATATATAAAAATCCACTGAAATTCTCAAGTTAAATATACTTTGTAGTCTTAAAATCTATTCCATTTATTTTGGAATATAAATGATTAGATTTTGTTATAGTCTAATTTAAATAACATATATTGACTAACACTATTTAAATTATTGATAATATGACAAAAGTTAACACATTCATTTTAAAAATAGATGGAAATGATTTTAAGACCGTGGAGAAAGGTCACACAAATTAGCCAATATGAGGTGAACTCGAATTGGACACCAAAAAGATCACTTAGCAGAAGCTAATTAAAATGGACAATTTCAAAGAAATTATTAAATGTACTATAAAAAAATATATAAATAAAAAAGCTTAAAAATTGACATGTCAATTAATATAACCAGCCTCATGGTATGATATACAAAATAAATTTTTTTAATTATATTTTATTTTGTGTTAAAAAATTAACACATTAATTTATAAATAAAATTGTAACGAAATTTATAATATCTCTACGGTTAATGAAAATTACCTGAAATGCACCCATGAGTTCAAGAATCCCAACTTGTGCCTGCAAGTACTTGACATACTTGGAAGCAGCTTGAAGCATCTCAGCTGTGTTCATTTTAGAGCAACCCGGAATCAGCCTCCCTAGCTCTTGAGTCTTCTCAGTGATCTTCCTTCTCCTTTCTCGAGCCGCAATGCTCTGTGCCGACACACTTCTTTCATTCATTTTCTTTGAACTCTCAACATTTTGAGTGCAATCAACCTGTGGAATACCATACTCAGGCAGTTGAGAGAAGAGTTCAGGAAAAACGTCGGCCACCATACAAGGATTTGGAACAAGCCCATCAAAGAAAGTTGGTGAAAAATCCAAGCTAAATTGATTTTCATGGCATCTTTGGCGTTTTGGGAATGAGTAGGGTTCAAAATCTTGAGGTGGTGTTAGCATTTCAGAGAGGGAAATGAAAGGTTCACAAGAAGATGATAAGTATGGAAGCAAATGGGTGTAACATTCTTCAGGGTTTAGGAAACTTTCTTGGTCATACAGTGGATGAAGCAGAGTTTTTTGAAGTTCAAAGTTGTTGGAATAGCCTAGGATCTCTCCTGCTAGCTCTGCGTGTCTTTGTTGGAAACTAATCTGAGTGTTAAGGTGTTGAAGTGTTCCCAACTCTGTGTATGTACTCAAGGCCATGATGGTAAAACCTGCAGAAGAGAAACAATGTATATATTATCATTTAAACTTTGAACAATTACATAGCAAGCTAATTAACACAAAGTGAACAATTTTAGTGCTTAGTGGTTGCAATTCCTCTCTGTTCAAAATAATTTGTGAAGTGCCAAAAAAATAAAAGTCTTTATAAAATTAGCAAGAGAGAACAAAAGTGGTAGCAGAAGAAAATAGTAGCAAAAGGGCTGTGTAATATGTAGTATATTAAGAACTTAGATATAAAAGTAAGAAATAAGCATGACCCAGTAGGTATTATAAGTGAAAAAACTGAAACATAGCTAGAGAGAGAGAGAGATACTGTGTAGGGAAGTAGATACTGTTTGTTGACGCAGACACAAGAGCAGAACTCAGAAGACCTTAATTTATTTGCAAGTACAAAACTAGATAAACTGAGTAACTGACATTAACTTCACTGCCTCAGTGTGTCAATTATTGTACATTTGTTGTACTCTGATAGAGAGAGAGAGAGAGAGAGAAGTGGGTAATGGGTTGGGTTGTGGGTGGGTTGAGATAAATCCGGAAGTTGAGGTTTGGAGCAGTTAACTACTTGCGAGGAAAGCTAGGACTTTGCTTCTTCATCTAAAACCGCCATGTGCTTAGTTTTCACCTTGGTATCCTAGGTGCTTTTTTTTTTTTTTTTTTTTTTTTTTTTAATGCTTTTAAAAATATTCTCTATTTAAATATATACAATTAGGCATTATTTTGGTATAAATCCCAAATCTAAAACTCTTGGATATAAAAAGAAAATATAATCCAATGATGAATTTGTCAAAATTCACATTGAATAAAAAAAATAATTGAATGGAGTTGTAAAATTCACATTCAACTAAATTTTTTGCCAAACTTTTTGTGATCTAACATTCTTGATCTTACATTGTTTTTACTTATTTGAGTTGATTATTCAAGATTAATTGTTCTTGTTTTTGGTATTTTTGGCAGGTCCTAATTTATTTATTTATTTTTAAATCCCAAACTTGCAGGATGGTCTTTATTTATTTTTTATATTTCTTTTTATCCAATTTTTTTTTTTCTATTTGTTTTAACAATTCAATTAGGAGGCATACCCTAACAAGTAGCACCATGGAATTTTTCTAACATCTAAAATTCATACAACAAATGTTTTTGGTTAAATTTATGGTTTACAGAAATTAAGCAAAGATAGTAAAATTAAATAACAAAAAGCTAACTAATGAAATCTATATAGTTAGGAATACAAGAAAATTCATTTATCTTAGACTATAATCTCAATGTTATAGTTAGTGATTTGTCCATTTTATTTCCGTTTGTGTTGAAATTGTCAAAATTGCAAATATTCTAGACAAGGGTTTTTTTATTAAAAAAAAAAATTTATTATGCCAATTAATTTCTAGCCAAGTTCGTTCAAAATAAATATTGTCCTTAGGTATAGAAGATTCTCGATTCTCAAAAAAAAAAAAAAAAAGTATAGAAGATTCTCTATTTTTATTTGAGCGAGGATGCATTTATGGTGTCCAAACCTGAATTTTCAGTCCACATTATTTGCAAATTATAATAATAATTAACAAAAATAAACCTTACATTATATGTTCCCGAATTCTTAGAGCTCTGAGGATTTTCCCTTCATAGGTCCAAATTCTAATTTTTTTGGCATCACATTTTTTTATTTTTTATTTTGATAGAAGGCATCAAATTTGATATCAATATCATTAAAATTATGAATCTATTTGTACAAATAATACTTTTTTTTTTTGTTGTGAAAAATGTAAAATTTTTAAATAATTACGGAGTCTAGATAGTTCAATTAGTAAATAACAATATTAAGTTGCAAAAGTTATATTGTTGTAAAGGTATTGATGATTTTTTCAAACTCAAAAATATAACCATTAACTAGGTCTCTCTTTTCATACCAAACAAAGGAAGAGAGAAAACATAGGAGTCAAAAAGGGAGAGGTTTGAGGTCTGTGTTCTTCCACTCTATCGTCTCTACATTTATCTATCCCATATATATATATTCCAAGTACTTTCTTCTTTTTCTCATTTCATTGCCAGAATTACTAGGAATTAAACTCTTGAATTCAATCAAACAAACTTCAAAATGGCAACAATTACTGAGACCGATGGAAAACATGTAGAGAAAAATTTATCTAAGGATGTTGAAAATAAAGATGTCACAGTGGCAAATGTGAAAGTTGTAGAAGAAAATGGAGAACCAAAGAAAGAGGATGTGCATGAAAACGATGGGGTGGTGACTGAGAATACAAAGAATGTAGCTGAAGAAGTGAAAGAGGTGGTGAAGAAGGAGGAAAATGGAGCTGAAAAGGGTGATGTTTCACCATCTCCTAATGTTGAGAGGAGTTCTTCTAAGAAAGAGAGCAACTTCCTCTCTCATTTGAGAGTGCATGAGAAGAAGGCTTTGGTCAAGCTGAGAATGAAGATTGAGGAAGTTATTCGTGGGAAGGCAGGGACTGAGAATACGAAGAAAGATTATGAAAGATTGGAGAAGACAGATGAAGCTGAAAAAAAAGCTGATTCATCACCACCTCCTACAATTGAGAAGAGTTCTTCATTCAGAGAAGAGAGCAACTTCTCTTCTGATTTGAAAGAGAGTGAGAAGAATGCATTGTCTCAGATGAGAATGAAGGTTGAGGAAGCAATTCATGGGAATACTTTATTGAAGGGGAAGAAAGAGAAAATTGAATCACAAGCAAATGCAACATCATTGGAAAAAGAGAGCAAAGATAAAGACAAACAAGAAGAAGAGAGTGACAATAATGTTAAAGAAGAAAAAGCTGACAACAATGATGCCAAAGAGAGCAAAGAGTCAAAGCAAGATACTGAAGAAAAGAAGAAACTCACAGAAGAGGCCGCAAAGGAAAGCACCCATGTGGCTGTTGAGGAAGAAAAGGTTATTGTTGATGAGGATATTGCTCTTTGGGGTGTACCATTATTGCCTAGCAAAGCAGACACTGCCACTGATGTAATACTATTGAAGTTCTTGAGGGCTAGAGAGTTCAAGGTCAATGAGGCATTTGAAATGTTAAGGAATACACTTCAATGGAGGAAGGAAAACAATATCGATTCGATCTTGAATGAGAATTTTGATGCTGATTTTGAATCCCTTGCTTACATTAATGGTGTGGATCGCCAAGGCCACCCAGTGTGCTACAACAATTTTGGGTTGCTTGGAGATAATGAGATGTACAACAAGATACTTGGGACCCAAGAAAAGCGTGAAAAGCTTTTGAGGTGGAGGATTCAGCTGATGGAGAAGGGGATTCAAAAGCTTGATTTCAAACCTGGGGGTGTGTGCTCAATGCTCCAAATCATTGATCTTAAGGACTCTCCAGGTCCCTCAAGGAAGGAGTTTAGGCTTGCTGCCAGACAAGTGATTGTGACCCTCCAAGACAACTATCCTGAATTTGCTGCAAAAAATGTAAGGTTTTCTTCACAATCATTAGTTTCATTCATGGTGATTTATGTTTCACAAGTTTTTGAAGTAAATGCTTGTGAAAACCTAACAAGATAATTTGCATGCATTCTTCATAATTTTTTTTATAATAAATACATATGAGTGATGCTATTGATCTTAAAAATTCTACTGTGTAGATTTTTCAAATTGATATGTCAATTTTTAAACTCTTAAAAAAATAACTAAAAATTTATTTATTATGTTATTGATATGAAACCAATTAAATTAATTGTCACTTCACTTTGTAAGATTTATTCTAGTAAAATTATTAATAAGTTTAGCACTGAATATATACACCTATGTATCCATGTATGAATATTTCATTCGTCTCTGGCCTGTTTGGATTGCCGTACCTATGTATGCCTGAAGATAAACATGCTCAATTCTTTGGATTTTGCTAGAACTTGTTTATTCATATATAACGTCACAAATTTTTCTTTACCAACTATATGTTATTATATTAAACATACACATTTTCTAAAAGTTTTCCAAGAATTTTCAACTTTTTGTTTGACTTCCAAATTCTAACGTGGCCGTTTAAGTTTATCCTCATATTAGTTCTGCTGAGTTGCATCTAGATAGTTTGTAATTCTTTTACAAAGCTGAATTTGCATATCTCAATTTACTCTCAATGCTACTAATGACGAACCACTTATCTTTGTCATAGGTATTCATCAATGTCCCTTTCTGGTATTACGCCTTTAGTGCTCTCCTCTCACCCTTCTTAACCCAAAGAACCAGGAGCAAGTTTGTCTTCGCTCGCCCGGCTAGAGTTTCAGAAACCTTATTGAAGTAAGAACCCTACAAGGTCTCTAATATCTAAGCTAACTTAGAGATGGGTCTATTTAGAAATATTGGAATTAACTAAATGCTTCATTGCAGGTACATTGCTGCTGAGGAAGTTTTTGTCCATAATGGTGGGCTTAAGCAGGAAAATGAGTCTGAGTTCTCAGCTGAAGATCCTGTTAGGGAAGTTTTCGTCAAGGCAGGATCAAAAGAAATTATTGAGATCCCAATATTAGAGGTTCACACTGAGACATTTCTCTTTTCTATTTGGAAGCCATGAAATATGAATGCCTGAACCAAGTATATTACTAGGTGGAGTCTTGTTTATTACATACACCTTAATGCACACACTTTTACAAACGACTGAAAAAGAAATTGACATTCTGACTTGAAATCAAGATTGTGCAATTATATTTATCCTACTCTATATCCATTAGATGCACCCAGATTCTCAACTCTACGACATACTTTTGCTCAAGTTAGAAAAAGCATTAGAAACAACTTTGTTAGTTTTTTCATAAGATCAATTCTATGACTTAGCAAGTAATTGTCCGACTTTGATAAAGGTTATTGTTTGGTGGTATTAACAGGCTGGAACTACTTTAATCTGGGACGTGATTATCTTGGGCTGGGAAGTGAATTACAGGGAGGAATTTTTACCAAGCGATGAGGGATCATATGGCCTTATCATTCAAAGAGACAGGAAGCTGGGTGTACAAGAGTCTTCGATTCGCAACTCTTTTAAGAACAACGAACCAGGAAAAGTTGTGATCATTGTTGAGAATTCATCACTCAAGAAAAAACGTGTTCTCTACCGATACAAGACCAAGAATAGCTCCTCTTGAACTGACTATTCTCGATGAAGTTAAAGCGAAAATACTGTGTACTTCATTATCATCACTATTATTATTATTATTTTGCTTCGTTTAGTATATTTCTCAAAGATGAGATAAGAATATTTGGTATTATGTTTGAGGCTTGATATTGCGACTCTTGTATACTATTTTACATGTATAAAATATAAATTATGATGTGATGAAAGGGAGGCTCTTTCTCTAGATTTAACCATCTTAGATCACTAATATACCTCTGTGACAGATCTACTAGTTGAGAACTTTTTTTGGCTCCTCAATGTCAAATATGACCAGGGTGTAATATATGTGTATTAGCTACTACATGTGTTTTTTTATAATAATAATAAAAAAATAAAAAAAAGTCTTGTAAATGAGCATTTTTATTTTTATTTTTATATATATACTAGGCTTTTGACCTATTTAAGAAACTGGTAGATTGAACACGTAACTTGTGACAGAAAATATTGTTCAAAGAAGTAGAACGACGGTGAAAATCACTAATAAAGGAGAGGAATTCTCTCGTAAGATAGGACACTACAGAAATGAATTCCAAGATCCTAGCTCTAATGTATGAAAATATTAAGAAGTAAATTAAGATGAGAGAGGGGAAAAAAAAATAATATAAACCCTTATTCTGATTGGGTTTTAAGTTTTAACAGCTTACATCTATAATCTATAATGGAATTGACTACATCTCTACTAATTTGGCTATTATATAAGACCTGTTATGGTAACTAGTCTCATCACATGTGCTTTGTGCATGCGATTTTTTTTGTAATAGTTTTTCATTCATTTCAATTTAAGGTTTACACGTTTTCTCATTAATACTATGTATTTAGAATTTATAAGTAGATAAAGCAATTTGAAAATCAACAAGAGAGTGGCCCTATTTTTTAGGCAATATTTTAGTAGGAGTTAAAATTTTATTTTTATCAGATTATCATTTAGTTTTGTCTTCACTTAAACATAGGGATATAAGAGCATTTTTTAACCAAAAAATTAAGGATCCCAAAGAGGGGAAGCCCCTTAAATAGTAGTATAGATAAACCAACAATTATGTTTAGGTTTTCCAAATACCATCCGAACAAAACAAATTTAGGCTTTGTTTATTTGGGGATGAAAAAGTTGGAGGATAGCATTCTACTAAGTTTGAGGAGAAAACACTAAGCCCCACCAGTTTTCCTTAAAATATGATTGTCAACCTAAAAATACAGATTTTACAATCTCCTTCTTTGGCGATTCATAACAAAACCACAATATATTAAATCATAATAAAAAACCACATCAGAGGTTGATTGGCCAAAGAATTGGTTTACTAGTTTAATCATCATTTGCTGAATTGTAGGTTTATTAATTAATTAAATAATATATATTTATAATTATAAAAAGAAAAAAAATGCTCCATTTAGGTAAATTAATAAATTATAACAATAACAAATTACATCATATGACATAAAGTTAGAGAATAAAAAATAAAAAATAAACACATCATTCACATAAATCATCCAATAACCAAGTTATGTAGTTCAAAAGTCTTGAAATAACATATCTCATAGAAAATCAAAATAAATTTTTGGCTTAATCATTAAACCCTAGAGATCACACATATATAAGATGTATTTTGACTTTTTTTAGTGTAGTTCTTCTATTTTTGTCTCTCTATTTTTTTTTTTTTTTTTTTTAAGTTCATCACTTTATCACTTGCATATATAATTTTATCAATATCTCTTTATCTCTTTAGGTCTCAAACTCTCATCACTATCTCTTATTGTCTTTAATCTCTACTCTCATCCCATGGCAGTTATTGACTTTTACTTTATCTATTTAGTATTTTAGTCTTTAATGTTTATCACTTTATGTCTTTATCAAATTATCTTTTTAATCTTTAGTAGTTTAGTAAATACACACGCCTTTTTATTTTTTATTTTATCCACAAGTTAAAAAGATTAACTCGTGCAATAGGTGTGATAATGGGTTTTGCATATTCAGTATTTTACACCGAACCATTCCAAATAATGCTTTGGTTCACATTTTAACTGTTGGTTTGGTACAGTTTTTATAATTATGCATTAATGACTTAAATACACCCCCCAAAAAAAAAAAAAAAAAAAAAAACACACACACACACACATTTTTAAAATCAACCCAACAAAACACCACAAAATATTATTTTCTCTCTATCTCTCCCCACTAAAATGTAAAATCCACGCAATCAAATCAACCCTTAAGCTTTCTCACTTGTTTAGTCCAAGAAAAAAAAAAATATATATATATATATATATATATGAAAAATGATATGTGCACAACATTTTCACAATAAATCTTAAGTGACAAGTTTTTACTAGTTATTATTGGGAAAAAAAAGTAATCTTAGTGTTAGGTTCAAGTTTAAATCAATAACAACTAATTATCTATGATTTGTTATGAAAATGTTGTGGAAGCATATAGATGCTACATGGTTCCGAATATATAATTAACATCGCAGCTCCTGACCATATGATCGCGTGGCCTAATGGATAAGGCGCTCGCCTCCGGAGCGGGAGATTGTGGGTTCGAGTCCCATCGCGATCGAATTATTTGTTTTCCACTTTTCGTCTTTTGTTCAGTGTCAATTACGGACTCCTCCTTTTCCATCTAGGAAAGCCCAACCCAATCACTGATTCTTTATAATAACTTAATAAAATCATGAGATTGGTTTTGTTCTTATTTGGTAAAATAGTTTACTATTAATTTCATAATTGCTATTCACATTTTTATCAAATATTATCTCTTCAGATGTCAAAGATTCAACTATTTGTAGAGAAAAGAAATGGGTAACAATATCTATTTGAAGCTATTGTCATGTAGTATTAGAGTCATTATTTTATTTTTATTATTCATAACCAGTCTCTATAAATAAGTTATTATATAAAATAATTTTGCTAGCCTTACAAAAGTACCACATAGAGTATTTCATCTCATATCCTACGCAATAAATTTCATAACATCGAAAACGTTGTGTGCATAATGCAAAACAAAACATAAGAAAATTTTGATACACTGTTGGTAATTTTCCTAGAGTTGATTAGTCTTAATCAGGATGTTATCATGATTAATAAGAGTTTACTACTTAACCAAGGTCCTGATTAGCCGACTAGGAGTTGGCATCACCATTTGGGTCGTGACAAATTTAGTTTCTTATTTGAAGATGAAGTTTTTCACTTCAATAATTTATTTAGATAGAGGGCAAGACTTCTGTCCAGTGCATTGGACAAGATACGAGATTGATACATATCATGTTTATGTCATGTTTAATGCTCTAATGCATTGAATACAAGCCAAACCTTTGAATTGACTAAAAGAAAAAAAATATATATATTCTATTTAAATGACTTGAATAGAATATGAAATGATAACTCTTTCCTATTGATGAAATTTTATGAATAAATTTGAGCATTGTAAATAAATGGATTTGAAATGAGTAGATGTAATATATTATTTCAAAACAATATTGTTACAAGTCTTTGTTTGAAAAAAAAATTAAAAAAATCTCCAAAACTCAAATTATTATGTGTCATTAAGGGTCCGTTTGGATACGGCTTATTTTTGCTGAAACTAAAAATTGAAACTAAAAACACTGTAGCTAAATAATTTTTAAATGTGTAAATAGTACTGTGAGAACCATTTTTAATAAAAAAATTGCTGAAAAGTGTAATTTGTGAGACCTATGAATAGTACATGGGTGCACTGTTCATAGTTGACTTGTCAACAATTGCAGGTTGAACCAAAAAAAAAAAAAAAAATTGAGAGAAAACACGTGAAACGCGAAACACAGCCATGGACGTGGAATCCAAACACATACTAAATTTATATCTAGCTATTTAACTCCTTTTTGTATGTGGATAATTCGATAATTGGGAGAAGGATTTGAACCTAAATGTCTCCCTTAAAAACATGAGAGAACATATCTAGCTATTTAACTAGAAATTGTTTTTCAAATCCATTAGATTTTAAATGCATCCCAAGTGCACTTAACATCCATTGACTAAGAAAGATTTACATGTTGACCAATATTTCAAGTTGATATGAAGTTATTATAAACTGAAGAAAATATCAGGGATGAGAGAAGCATTGTGATTCAATCGATTGTATAATATTTACATAAAATAAGAATGAGAGCCTGTAGGAAATGGTTAAGTACAAAAATCCTTAAAACTAGGAAAACAAAATGACTCATCTTTTGAATAAGAGAACAAGTATGGGAGCCCATGGTCGGTTTAACATCTGGAACTTGCAGCAGACCCAATTGTTAACTGGTAATTTAGAAGCAAAAGTGTGTACAGTCTCAGATTCTGCCCTGGATAGCAAAACCCAATATGTATCTATTAATGCATATTCAACCATTAACATTCTAAGAAGTTCATAAGCACCAAAGTCCCTTATTGGGGGGGAAAAAGAAGGAAAAATTTCCTAAATAATAAACAACATCAAATATTTTAATCATTATATATTTATATGGCTCATGTGGAGAGAACCTATGATAGGATAATACCGAATCAATCTTCATGTAACCTCACTCATTTTACCTATATATTGATTAAAGTTTATAACAATGAAACTTTCACCAAAATCATACTGATCTAAGGGACCTTAAATAGAAAGGCAAGCCACTAAGTTGGAACTTGGAAGGTTGGGGATGGAGTGCCAGAAATTTGTTTCTTTGGAATTCGTGCTTAAACTTAATTTGGCTAATAAAAAGAAGGAAAAAAAAAAAAAAGTAACTTTGAATTGTTCATTCTGCTAATTGGGAGCAAAATTACGCATGAGCTTTAAAATTTGGCCTTGACTGACCACATTAGCATGTTACAAGCTTCAGTCAACCAGGTTATGATAGGTGAGCCAGATAAAGCACAGATCATTCATTGAAAACTAGCATAGTGAGCAAAAGAAAATTAATAACCATAAGAATCAACAAGAGAAGAAGTATCACCAGCCGCCAGGATGCCCCACATAAACCACCAAGCTGATAAGCCCTCCTGGCATTAGGATTCCCTTTGCAGCTTCCAGTGCAAGTAGTGTTGTTTCTGGCTTTGTAATTATTTTTTTGTCACCACCAGGAAGGTAACCTAAATTGAATGCAACAAGCCTAAAAGCACCCAGGTCATCAATTTTTTCCTGGTCAGAATGCATGTGTTGTGGTTCTTGATAAAATACAGCAATATGATTTACAATATCCTTTATATGAATCCATAAAAGGTTACAAAATAATTATAATAACTAAAATTAAATATAATAGCATAAATACAAAAATGGAACCAATTTTATCTTCTCCTTGCTTGTAGAATAGATACCACAGTTTTCTTTTTTCATTTTTCATTTTTTTTTTCTTTTTTTTTTTTTTTATAGGAAATAGATAACACAGTTAATTGCTATAGATGATTGGATGTCTTCTTTCTAGATAATTTTTCAACTACATGATCATAAATGCAGTCACTATTTATTTATTTAATATTTCCCAGTTGATGTAAATATTTCCACTGCAAACACGGAATTAAATGACCAAGTGAACGTGCTATATATATTATATATATCAGGGACGCTATTTGTGGCAGCTACTCATGTGCTAGTTGTACCAATATTTATACCATGTTATAGCATTTTTATGTGTTCCCTACAAATCTTGGTTCTAAGCGCTGTCTTAAGAGCTTGGATGTGAAAAGTTCATCTACTGAAGCATAAAAGTATCTTACAGACCTCCACTATGAGTTGGATCAGAAAAGAATAAAAAAGGAAAGCTAAGAAGATGTGCTGGGGAAAAGGAGAGGGGGGAAAAAAGGAACTAGCATGTTTACTCACTAATATAAATATACCCATTTTGGATCACTGCCTTTAAAACAAAGTGAAAGTGCTATGGACTGTAAACACATGGTGTGTGTGTGTGTGTGTGTATATTGAAGCATCAGCCATTAATTTCCCTTTAATAACTCCATCATAACTCTTCAATTTTGAGAAGCCACCTCTAAAGCCTAATGATGCAAGTGAGATGGCCTGAAGTTTGAAACCATAAGTAAATTCTTCTAACTCATATTGTTTCAATAAACGTGTCTACTAAAGTTGGAGTATCTCATATTTTCAAATAATTGAGTATTCGTTTGAGGTCCTTATGAAAGTAAAGATTGTAACAAAGTTTCAGTCGGAAAAGGTAAAAGCAAACAGAAAGTAAATTTGTATTTAATCAATTGGAAAACTTAATAATTTACATCATTTCATTGCTTATAAACACAGAACATTTAAATAAAGATTGTAAGAAACTTGAGTCATAGTAAGTACCTCACAGAGGCCTCTGGAACAACTTTGTCCATTTTACTGTGGCACATGGGCAAGAGTTTAACAAGCTCTTTCTGCACATATTTGCAACCCATAAGCAATTGCACTACAACTTAAAAATTACAAATGCAATTACTTTTTGATAAGTCCTAAAAATATACAACATGTCTCCAATTCCTAAAGACCAGTAAACTATATCATATGGTATAAATGGTGCAATTATGATACATTTAGCAACGGTTAAACAGTTTGATCAACAATATGTATGTAAGCTTTGTTGTTCATAATTACATATTTGACACATGAGATGCATAAATAAATAAAAAGAAATCTCAAATAAACAATTCTAAGTTCTAGATTAGATATCTAAGTAGTCCCTCAGGGTCATCTGATGAAATAGGAACGATATAAATTAGATATTTAAAGGGAATTTCACCATGTTTGCATCTATATTAGCAATTCCACTATTTTTTCCCCTATTTTTGGATATCTAAAAACCTTATCTTCAATTTCCTACTCAACTAGAAAGAGTTCACATTTCACAACTCTTACCTGATCTGATATCGAGGGAGACGACAAGTGAAAATAAAAAGGTGACACACAAAGGCCAAATTCTAGTCTTGTTCTCCAGTGAACTCCACAAAAAAATAAAAGGGAGATCAAGGCCAACCGGTACTGTTATGACACCATCTCTTTTTTTATAAGTAAATAAGTATTTTATTAAACAAGACTACTTTGTGTACATGAAAGTGAACACAAAGAAGTCTCAAGGATTAGAAAGGTCATGCACAGAAAGACAATTATTCTAAAAACTCAAGAATGGAGTTACTATGAGTAAAGCCCCACACATGAGATCAATCAAACAACGATCTAGCAAATAGCTCTATCAATTTTATCCATGAAATTTTTTATATCCTCAAATGTATGACGATTTAGTTCCCACCACAAAGTCCACATCAAATATAACGGAACCAGACAGGAGTCAGGGTGGGGGGGGGGGGGGGGGGGGGGGGGGTGTGGGGGGAGTGGTTGCTAAGTTCCACATCTCTGATTAAACTCAAGTAGAACAGTTGCAGGAGTCAGAAGGCTGTTAAAAAATTCTTAGAGCTCCCAAGACAAGCAATTTTATCCTTTTATCAGAGAATTTACTTCCCACCAAATGGCTATTGACAAATGAAATTATACAAATAAGGAATTTTAATATATCTGATCGATATTTAGTAGAATAATATATCTAGTCAGCATACTACATCAGGCCTTGTAACAGAACATGCAGTCTTCCAACATGTGAACTAAGGTTGAACACATAAAAGAACAGATCTTGGTAATCTCCTTCATTACTAAGTATACTGAATGCCTCATCAACAAGAAAATCGACATTCTAAAAACACTGAAAGTAAGTTTAGTGGCCCATCAGAGCATTATTACGTTTGGTATCTCCTTCAGATACAGGTAATAAAATTGACTTCTGCAATTATTCACCAAAAACAAGCTGCATACATACATACATACTTAGCACACTAAATGATGCTTATGTGCTATGGAATCAGAAAAATTCCAGCTCTGGCACTCATGCACTATGGTCTATGGATTAACATTAGACAGTGGTAGTAATGTAATTTAGAACTGAAGTTCCATATATGTTAACTGAAAACAGATTACTTCCAAAAAGTAAAAAATGTTGTGAGATAATGGCACCTCGTTTGGATTAAGTGACTCTTCTAGCAAAGAAGAAGCACTTTCTAAAGCATCATTCTGAATATCCATTGCATAAACACATCCCCTGGCTGATTCATCAGCGACCATTTTGACCATTGCTAAAGTATCATAACCATTGCCACAAGTGGCATCAATGACCATATCCCCTTTCTGGACAACATGTTTCCAAACCCTGGTAAACATAGGCAATAGAAAATATTTGATGCCTGGTCACAATTGCCTGAAATAATATGCAAAATACAAATGTAAATGCCCCAATCTAGAAATGGCACAGAACAAATTGGACAATATTTAATTCAGTTATCAGTCACAAACAAATATTGCTCACTGACTAAATATCAATGGGGTTTTTTAATAGGTCGAGCCCGAGCCTGAACCCAACCCCAACTTGAAAATGGCTCATCAGGAACCTGTAGAAGCTCATTGTAAACAGAGTCAAACAAAGTCCATAAAACAAGCTCATTTCATGGACCCACCAAAGCACAAGCAGCATTCAGCTCATAAACTTAAGTATAAAGACATTTTAATTGCAAAAGAGCTCTGCAATCATCTGTGCCAGTTTACAAAAAGACATTTTAAAGTTCACCACTAAATCTAGAATGTGGTATTATTTCCTAGAAAGGAGCAGTTAGTCATAAATGACAGCATGACCAGGTGCAACTTAATCTCCTTGTAAAGGATGAGCAAATCACTTGCAAGATAGGAAGTGAAGTAAGCATGGAATATGCATGGCAAGCCTCTCATCATTGAGTATGCCAATAATTATTCAACGAAAGATATATTGGAACCATAAAAATGGCTTCCACGAATTGTTGATTAACAGAAAGATAAGATACTTGTAGAGAGTAAGCCAACAAACCTAATGCTCCTATTTATGCTTACATGAAACAAAAATTCATTAAAAACTTTATACACACATGCACATGCAAACACACACAACCCCAAAAGCTAAATCGCACATCAGGTGCTTTGCATTCAATTTCGTACAGAAAAGAGATTCTTACAGAAGGTTGGTATTTATCATTGTAAAAATTTTATTTTCTCCCGTATTTATAGTGCACTTATATATTTATTTCAGTTTGTTGTCTTCTATAGGGTTTCCACCATAACGCCAATAATTAATCAATTCGCAATTTTGCACTTAGTCAATAAAGGTTTGGTATTTTGAACATCAAAAATATAACTTTACCACATTGATCAATGTAATTCTCTTACCATGACATATAATATCCCATGAAGTGATAATATATTAACATAAGCTCAACCATTAAGAATGTCACCACTATTTATATCCAACAGAACAATTGCAGACTAAGCATCACAAAAGAAAGTCTTTTAACCATAGATTGTTGTGGCCAAAGTCATTACACTGCAGCAGTAGCGAACCACAGCCACTTGAGAACAAAAACAAAGAACCCATTTTCAATTTTCCAAAAAAAAAAAAAAATTGTCATATAAGTTTCAAATCAAGTACAAATTAATCCAAACTTAAAAGGGTTTTTATTTTGAGTAAAGAATCAAACAGAAAACCAAATATACAACCAAATAAAACCAATATTTCAGGGAATCCAGTGTATAAGTACTTACAAGTGAGCAACTTCTGTTGCCTTCTTCTTCCCAAATACATAGCTCCCAAGAACTTCCTCCATTCCTACATCACACCATTCACATTACAATTACTATATGCCTAAAGTTTTATAACAATTGCTCATCATTTTACAAAAAAAAATTACCAAACTTACTACAAAACCCAGATTTTATAAGTACAGTTTCATGCAAAAATCCATCAAAATAGAAGCAAATATTGAACTTTAGCACAAAACCCAAATGGCCAACCACCACTAATATTATGTTTTGTCCTTGAAAAATTGAAACACAAAGTTAAAAAAAAAAAAAAAAAAAAAACCATTTTTGTCATATTTGAAAATTTTTCTCCATTAGAATCACTATCACAAAACACAGAAGGAAGTGAAAGAGGGAAATGGGGTACCAGAAAGAGGAGAATCATGTGGAGTATGATTTTGAGAAGAAGTGAGTCCATTCGGCTCAATGGGCAGCTTCGCACAGAAGCAGAGGTTTCTGGTGCTACTCTGCGAAACGTTTCTTCTCGAAGAAAGCGAGAGTTTCTCCACGAAACCAATAAAGGGTTTCGAAATTACAAGCGAACGTGAACAACAAAGTCTAAGCGATAGCATATCTCTCTCTGTGTGTCTGTGACTACAAATTTGGACTAACAAAGTGATAATTTGAGGCAGATATGGCGCGTTCCGACTTTGACAGCGGTTTTTTTTTTTTTTTTTTTTTTTTTTTTTTTTTACGTAATCATGGTCCAAATTCAAAACAATAAAATAAAATAATAATAATAAAAATAAAATCAAAATCAAAACATATATATAGCTTGCTGTACTATTTTGGTCCCTAAACAGTATTAAAAATTTACTTTTTAGCTTTAAATTTTTGGAAGTATATTTTTTGGCTCTAAATTATTGAAAATATTTTATTTTTAAACTTAAAACAAAAAAAAAATTTAAAAACTTATCACTAAACTATTTTAAAAAATGTTCTTTTTTTTTTCATTTATATTTTTGTCCCTAAACTATAAAAAAAATCTATTTACAAAACTTAGGGATGGAAAATGAACTTTCTAAAGTTTGGAGATGAAAAACAAACTTTTGGTAAAATTTAAAGATTAAAATAGTATTTTAGTTTATATGAAAATGATTGTCCATTTCTCATATTTGACCAATTCATCAAGCATTCCTAATAAATTGAAACTATCTCTAAAAAAAAAACTTTTTTATTATTTTTTTTGTTTTTTTAAAAACGAAAAACACACTCACACACAATGAAGATGAAATGAGATTCTACCACATGCACAAATATTTGAGTGAACACTTTGCTCATAGCATGTTTCATAGTTGTCGAGGTGATAAAGTTTTTAATAGCAAACAATGGACAAAATTGGCCTCTGCCCTTTTCGGGCAAAATAAGTAACATTCTACTTTCTTTTCCATACTAATTAGGGAAATGTCCTTCTTTTGAAACTTGATTTTCTCACAATCGAGTTTAAAAAAAAAAAAAAATGGAGCCCTATAGTGGCGTTTTAAGGAGCTTATAGTGACGTTTTAAGGACCTATAGTGGCGTTTTGTAACTCGAGTTCATGGAACTCGAGTTTTATGCAAGTTTTTTACCTATAACTCAAGTTACAAAACGTTACTATAGGTCCTTAAAAACGTCACTATAAGGCTTAACTTGATTTTGAGAAAGTCGAGTTTCAAAAGAGAGACATTTCCCTAATTAGTTTGGAAAAGGGAGTAGAATGCTACTTATTTTGCCCGAAAAGGGTAGAAGCCAATTTTGTCCAACAAACAATAAACTAGTGTCAATGAGCTCACATAAGATTCAATAATAATTTACCAACTCAATTGTTGTAAGCCAATATTTTGTGCCTAATATTAGAGACATTGCTCACATTCTTTTAGAGGTATGAGTGATTTCTATAATAATAATAAAAAGTTTTGAAATCAAAATGTTTCAACTTTCAACCTACAGTTTGATTTGATTGTGAAGAATTTTGTGGCATGGTGTTTATACGTTTTTCAATTCGAAAAATCTGAAGTTTCAAAATTTTAATTTGTACCGTTTCAAAGGGTAAATGAAAACAAGATTAAGGTTATAAACATTTCAAAATTTCATAAACTAATTTTTAAGATAGGATAGTATTTCAAATCTATTGCATCCATTCTATAATAATTGTTCTTTATCTTTAAGCCAAGACATCAATTGGATTTTAGAACCATATATCTTTTATTCAACAACAAAATATTTTATCGGTTGAGTTAGCTAGAACCTACAAAATATTTTACCAGTTGGATGTGCATTATTGCGGCTGAATTGAATTCTAGGTAACATGTTATCTTTTTGCAGATGCATCCATAATGAAGGATGAATGTACACATGTATACTTTGTAGGCAAAGGTTGCAAGCGAAATCTGGTGTGACATTTGGGCACATTCACAAGGTAATCTTCTTTGAGATTACTATTTTAGCTTTATATATAATGGAAGACAATATCAATACTTCTAAAATTTTCAATTTTCAAGGTATCATCCACTTCCAATGAACTGTGACTTGTCATTCATGAAGTAATAATGATCTCCTAATAAGAAATAAATTTTAAAATTAGAACTGGAGAGATGTAAACCAACTTTGAACTTATAGATTAATCCATTCCTATTCAAGAATAATAGTAGCATAAGTATAGTGATGATCTTTTTTTTTTTTTTTTTTCAAATGGTAATTAGTTTAAGCTTGGACATTATTTACAGGGAGTCAAGCTTCAGAATAATAGAATTGTCAGATTGAGAAATGAAGACATTAAAAAATGATTACAACATAATAAGTTTTACTTGGTTTTTGATTTAAATCACACACTGCTAACTTCTACTGAGCATAGAGATATGACATTAGAAGAAGAAAATTTAAAGAGCCAAATAGATTCTTTGCAAGGTATTTTTGTCACCTTTATATTTGATTATTCTTTGGAAGTGTACTTAGCATTTCTTATATCAATGTTTTCAGGAACCATGGTGATTGACATTGCTTCTCTGTTTGTATGATGATCTCTAATAAGCTTGACTAGATACTATTGTAATGTCATCATGTTGTAGAACTTTTAGAAGTCAACATGAATGATTACTGTTTGGTTCTGAATCTGTTGATGGAAGTTTTATTGGGGTGCTTTCTATTTGTCAATAGAATGTTCAGATTTCAAACCAAAAGTAGGTAAAACTTCCAAAGAAATGAAAAGGATATAGTTTATTGCTTATGCAGTCTTATGTTGTTAAATCACCATAACCATGAATCACCCGCAGGTTTTGAGGAATTTGTTGGCGGAATATTTTGATTTTCCTGCAGAATATTGTAGCCCTTGAAGCACTGCCCTTTCCTTTTCACTTGCTGCACCTTTTTTTTTTTGCCTATTTTTAAAGAAAGATTAGCAGGATTTATATTCTATGCTTAGGCAAGCTTAAATACTATTCAGCAAAAAGAAAAAAGAAAAAAGGAGGCAAGCTTAAATACTGTCTTTATTTGTAACATCACAAAAGATCTTTTATGTTCTGTAAGGCATGAGGCGAACTGTAGGTAAGAAAGTTTTGGTAGTTATAGGGAAAAATTCCTGTCATGGAATGGGATTCATTTTGCACGGATGTGGTAAAAACATAAAGCATTTGGCACCCAACAATTAAAAAGCAAATTCAAAAAAAAAAAAAAAAAAAGGCTTCTACGCTGCTGGGGTCCTTGTCCCCTATAGGCCTTGTAAACTAATTAGAGAAAATATAAAGGAAATGCTTAGTTACCATCAACTTTATAACAAAAAGAACTCGCAAATTGATGTAATAATGAATAAAATCAGCCACATTAATAAAATAAAATGCTAGAATTACTATAAATTCTACTACATATTTCTTACAATATGATTGATAGACTTCAAGAGCAAAATAAATGAATGACACAATAACTTTTATTTAATTGATGTCATATCAATTTGTAAGACTTGTATAGTTGTAGCATTGTTAGCATTGCACATAATTAAATGCCTGAATTAGTTTTTGTGATTTACAACAAATTGTTTGTAAGCTTATACAAAAAAGTGATATTAAAGATACTACAAATTTTATTACATGAGCCTTTAAACCTTTGTAGTAAAATTAATAATAAATTTAGTATTTTCCTATACTTTAAATATAGAGATAGTTATCACTAGAGGTTTTAACTCAATCTAAAGTTTATGAGGTTTAAGGATAACGGGAAGACCATGAACTGGAATGGAGGATAGTTGGTAAGTAATTTTTTCATCTGGAATTGCTTTCTCCCACTTGAATCTTGTCACCACATTATGCATATACACTAGTATTTGTAAACGAGCATACTCCCTTCCGGCGCACATTCGAGGTCCTCCTCCAAATGGTACAAAAGTGTAAGGTGCTGGGCCATTCCCTTCAAATCTTGATGGATCAAATTTCTCAGGATCTGGAAAGTATTTAGGATTTTTGTGTGTCGAATGTACAGTCCAAAATGTCTGCAAAAATATGGATTCAGAACTCTAAGCATTACCATTAAATTATGGATTCAGATCTCATTACACTAAGTATAATTTGGCTTATGTATTGTTAATGAAAAATACCTTCCACCCTTTAGGGATGGTAAAACCTTTGTAAGTAAAGTCATGTATAACCTCTCTGAATGCTCCTTGAGCAGGCGATAATAGCCTCATTGACTCACATGCTACATTCCAAGAGTACTTCATCTTTTTAATGTCATCCCAATTCAACAAATCCTTTGGACCTTTGGATCTTGCAATCTCCATTTGCTCTGCTTAACAATATACTCCACTTTTTCATTAGATTAATCTTTCCAAATAGCACCATGTGTCGCTTGTGCGAAGAGCTACATGCAGCATACTAAATAAAGTTTTTGAATTTCTTATTATTAGCTATTGTATAGCCACTAAAAGATTGGGGCATTATAGTAGATTAACCTCACCCAGCAATTATAAGGCATCTGTGATGAAGTCAAGATTTTTGTTTGGAGGCAAACTATGAATTAAAAAATCCTTAATCACAAACTTAAAACACAAACACAGACACATTGAAACACATACTTTTTGCTTGTTAGAGGTATTAGGTTTATTTGTGTAGGCCCAAGAAGCTCAATTCTATTGTAAGCCCATGTATACCTAACCCAAACTATCTCTCCCTCTATAAACCCCACTTAAGTAAATTGTGGAATCTAGCATTTGACTATTCACATAAATATTAAATCATATGAGTTATTAAATTATTTAAACAAGGAATGTGATGTATTAAATTGGTCATGTGACTTCCTCTAAAAAAAATTGGTCATATGACAAAAATTGGTCATATGACAAAATACATATAAATGATCGTTTGAATTGTCATGTTGTGGGTTTGAGGTACCTCCAATCCAGTTTGAAGGTAAACTCTTATCATTTTTCCGATATACCCTCCGCGTTTGCAAAATTTCAAGATTAATAATTGTCCATAAAATATGTGTTATGAATCGAATAGTAAATAAAATATAATTAGTACAAAATTTAGCACTTATGTTTTTAGAAGATCCAGAATGTTTAATCTAAATGTGAAAATATTAAAATATTAATCTAATAAAAAAATTATTGAGTAAAGTAAAATTAACAAAGAGCTACACCAGTGTTACTTCATATATATTTCTGCAATTAATGGTTAAGTGGTAGAGATAGCTAGCCATAGCAATTGTAGATAGCATGTTTAGAAGAAGTACCTTGCAAGACCAGATTGTAAACATGAGGGAACTCTGCTAGATGCTTCAACACGGATGTGATAGCAGAACTAGTGGTATCATGGCTAGCAATAAGTAAGCCCAAAATGTTTCCAGCAATCGCTATCTCATCCAAAGCTCTACCGTTCTCATCTGATGCAAGGAGTGTACGAGTCAATAAGTCATGAGCAACTGTCCCTTTATTCTCTGCTAGCTCTTTCTTCCTCTCTTTGATGAGTGCTAAAATCTCTTCGCGAATAACTTTGCCTCCTTTTAAGGCACGATTGTAGGCTGTACCTGGAATATTTATAGGCACAGACACTGTACCAGCTTTGACAAGGTTAAAGGGATCAGAAAATGTTGTCACATGGTTAGGATCTGTGATACTCATAAACAACCTACAAGCCAATGCAAAGGTAAACTTCAATGACAGTGACAAAATCTTGACTTGTTTGTAAGGACACCAATCCATCTCCAAGTGTTCCTTTGCCATGGAGTCCATGATAGGTATGAAATGTTGAAGAGCTTCTGGCTTTAAAAATTCAACCACGAGGCTACGCAATTTAGTAGAATCATTGTTGTCATAGCTTTCTTCAGATTCAAACACTACTTTCTGTATGCTTCGTGGCCACCAAGCAGTGACATATTTTTTCTCGTTGGAGAACAAAAACTTGTTTCCTGAAGCACCACACAACACAGCCAAGTTCTCCCCAAACAGTGAGGTTTGAAAGAGATCCTGAGAGTATTTTATCATTCTTTCCCTAATGAATATCTCTGGGGTTCCCCTTTGTCCAGCCGTACCAAATTCCAATGTTTCTCCAATGATTGGCCAACCCTTTTTACCAGGTGGTAACTTGGAACGAGTGGACTTGTGTCTAAGTATGAGGAAAACAAGGCAGAACGAAATAGAAAGGACCACAATGTGAAGCAGGTTTGGAAGGATATCCATTGCAACTTCAACAATTACACCAATGAGCAAGACTAGAAAATAAGGTGAACAAAGCACTAGAAAGTATAGTTAGGATAAATATATATAGGGAGTGGCAAAGCCTAAAATTTTGTCAACGAGGCCAAACCTGCACATATTTTCAAATTTTTGTGAGAATAACACGAATTAGTTGCTTGCATACATTTTCAAAGGTCTATTTGCTTCTATAGAGTGAATGTGCACATGAAAATGCTTTGTGAACTACTATAATTTGTGCAGTTCTTTGTGGTCCATTGTTGAATTAGATTTTGACACTGACGAGCATGTGAGGTATAATATCTTATTTGTTATGTTAGGTTTAGAAAATTGTTAAATTACCAATTGTCCCAAAAGTTTAAACTATTAGTAAATGGTGAATTTAATTAAGTGGGTTCTAACAAGTGAGAATTTAACATTTTAAATGGGAGGTAGAGTAAAGTAAGGAATCGAACTTAGGATCTCTGATACCATGTTAAATTATCGATTGTCACAAAAGTTTAAGCTATTAGAAAACAGTGAATTTAATCACTTAACCATAATTCTAATAGAAATTTCACATGGTCAAAACATTTAATGTGGTCATCATAAGTTTAAAAACTTAGTATTTGATACATTAAGGAAAATCAAACTCGGTCAACTAATCTAGTCAGTGGCGGAGGAGACGAGCTAAATGTATTTTCTATAGAGGATTCGAGCTAAATGTATTTTTAAATTTCAGTATCATTAACTCTCGATATCTTTAAACTTTTAAATATAAATGCGTATCACTTTAATTTTTTAGAAAAAAAAAAAAAATTCAAAAGATATGTATTTATGTATTTTTATAAACTTATGTTTTAAATACTCCTAAAATGAATGTCTTTTATATGACAAAAAAAATTCAACATTAAACAAAAATAAATAAATAAAAAATATATATATATTAAATGAAGGGGGCATACCTAAAATTTAACATCTACTTAAATTTGAAACTTAACACACATTTTGGTAAAAAGATTTTTTTGATTTCTTAAAGCAAGACCAATACTATTTACCAAACAAGTGGACGGTAGAAAACAAAGTAGTCAAACATTAAACATATTTACAGAATTACAGTCCTTTTTTTTCTTCAAATCTAACACACAGACCAAAAAAATAGAACCAACCTAAACACAAATCATTCCAAAAACTTAACAAAAAAATAAATAAATTATTAAAAAGTTTACCAGTTATGGTTCCGGTGGCATAATGGTGGTGGTAGGCCGAGCAGACGGCATTGGACCCTGAAAATTTTTTCACTCTGCACAACGGTTCTTGAAGTTTTACTGTTTTTAAATTTTATTTGAAGGAAAAGAACCAAAGAAAATCATTACTGGTGTTGATGATAAGAAGAAAAAAGAAAAAAAGAAAAAAGAGCTGGGATTTTTCAATGTAATTCAAATAATGAAATCGTTGGATAAGCAAAGTAAAAGAAAATAGAGAGAGAGAGAAAGAGAGAGGGAGAGACTCAGGTGAGACTTGAGACTTTGCTAAAAAAAAAAATTGGTGGGACTGGAGATGAGAGTAGCCTAGAGCAGAAAGAAAACAAGAGGGAGAGAGAGAGATTTGTGTTGAGTTGGTAGGGTAAAAAGTGATGATATGACATGACATGACATGTGGGATGGGTATGGAAATGTGTGTAAACAGATTTAAAAAAAAATATATATATATATTCTTGGAACAACTTATTTAAATAGAGTTGAAAGCTTTTTCCCGAAGATATAAAAGAAAAGGTTGAAAAATAAGTTAAGTGTTTGTTTGGCTGTGGTTTAATAAGTTAGTTTATTTTACTATTTAATTTATTTTTACTATTATTTATAAGTTTTATGGTATTTTTTGATATTAATTATAGATTTTACTGTATTATTTTAGTTAATTTTTATATTTATTTATAATATTTTCAACAACAAAATTTTAGTTTCAATAAAAATAAGTTGATCCCAAACTAATCTGAATAGTTTAATAGGACTCATAGATAGTATAAAAAATATAATAAAACATATAAATAATAGTAAAAATAAACTAAAATTACAAATAAACCGAAACCCAAACAAACACTAAAAAAAAAACAAAAGAGAAATGCTAGGACAACATTGTTTTACACAACTTTGATCATAACTTACCATACAGTGAATTATAAGTAATAAAAGTATGATCTCACATGGACTTACCATCATATCTCTATCACTCATAATTTATCATATGAGGAGTTGTGGCCAAAAACTTGTCCTATGAGAAGTTGTATACTTCTCATATGACAAGTTTTTGGCCAAAATTAGCGATTCTAGCGTCACTCAAAACAAAGAGCCCTGGAACTGAACATGCAGTCTGCCTGCATGTGAACTGAGGCTGAAAATGTAAAAGAACAGATATAGATATTCTCCTTCATATCTGGTGATGTGATGTATTAATGTGGTGGATGGGAAACGTGTAGCATATCGGTGATGCGAAATGAGGATAGGGTGGGGCTAGTTGGCTCACGTGTAGCATAATTATTTTGGAGAAAAAGTGTGGCATATGTCATGTGATGAAATGCATTTATTTATTTTTTTTAAATATAATTTTTTTAACTTTACAGTGGATGCCAACTTTACATTTTTTTTTTCTTTTTATTTATTTATTAAGTGATATCCACTAACTTAAGGGTGTGTGATCCACTTTCCTCCGCTTCCATAATTTATTTATTTTTTAATATATATTTTAAGAGTGATATATATAATAATTATTAATTGATATATTTTTCATTATATAAAAAAATGTTTAGCAATATATAAAAAATATAAATAAAAATATATTTAATAATTAATTAATAAACTCATTCTACTGCACTTGTGTCCTAATTTTTAAAAAATTGCCAAGTCATCGTATTGCATCTACGCCTGTATCTTTTTTTTTTTTTTTTTTTTTTTGGGTTAATGGGGAAATATTGCATTAACTAGCCATAAAAGGCGAAGTGTTGGCTACAAGCCTTAAGGAATACATTCCAAGAGCATCAGAAATTAAAATATTACAAAGATCTTCCGAACTAGGAATGTCCAAAACAACAAAATTCCCATCAAGGGTGCAGCCACCTTTAGCAAGCAAATCCGCACATCTATTCGCTTCCCGAAAGACATGGTTGACCCTCACTTGCTGGAACTGGCGGAGGAGGAATCTGCAATCATTAAGTAGAGAAGAGAAGGAGTTATTGCAAGTTTTGGAAGAGTGCAGCAAGTTAACCACAACTTGAGCATCCAACTCCACAAGAAGCTTAGAAATGCCAAGTTGGGAAGCAAGCAGCAGCCCATCCTTCAAAGCCCAAAATTCAGCAACAATACTAGAAGCAAAACCGATCTGCCTCATGTACCCTTTAACCCACTTCCCTTGATCATCACGTATTAGGCCTCCCCCACCCGCCTTGCCCGGGTTTCCAAGTGCAGCACCATCCGAATTGAGCTTAAACCAGCCAATCGGTGGACTGAACCAGCGCACCTGAACAACAGAATAGTGTTTGGACATTTGGGATTTGCTTACACAGTAGAAATATTCTCTCACAGCCTGGATACAAGACAAATAAAGCTTTGGGTTGGCTGGACAGTTATCAAAAACAGCCCTATTTCTATGTTTCCATAACCACCAGACAGCAAAAGGAAAGATGAAACACCAGGGGAGACCTTTAGCTTGGATATTTCTGCTGCACAAGCAGTTAATTTTAAGCCAAACCAGCAAATCAACACTAAGAAAATCAGTAATAACTTGAGGCACCCCAATGGATAACCAAAATTTCCTAGCAAATGGGCAGTCTCTGAGTACATGTAAGATTGACTCCTCTTGCACATTACATAAGGGGCAGCAAACAGAGCAATCAATTCCCCTAAGTTTAATCACCTGCCTAGTGGGTAAGCTAGCATGGTTGCACAACCACAGAAAATGCCTTATTTTAGGCAGAGTATCTAAGCCCCAAACCCAGCCGCCAGAAAAGGGGAGCGGTTTAGGTTGATCGGCAATAGCTAACCGGTAGGCTGATTCCATACTGAATTCACCATCCGCTGAAAATTTCCACATTAAAGTATCCTCCCTTTCACCGAAAGATTGAATAGGAATGGCTTGAATTTTATCAATGACCACCTTAGGAATATCAAAAGAAATTTTCCCAAGGTTCCACTGCCCATTAGGATGAATGTCCGAAATTTTAAGCGACTCCTCATGTTGGGAAAGAGGGCCCTCAATTAATTCTCTCATAGTATTACCCTTCACCCAATTACTTTCCCAAAAACTCAGTTTCGACTTATTCCCCACATTCCAGCAAATACCTTGCTTAAATATAGGAAACCCCATTTTTATTGCAGCCCAAATAGAGGAGCCAGGAAGCTTCTCCGGATTCAAAGAAACCCAACGCTGCTGGGAGCAATACTTATTTAATAAGACTTTTGCCCACAAGGAATCTTGGTCATAGTAGAGTCTCCAATTGAGCTTAGCAAGTAAGGCAATGTTTTTTGCCCTTGCTGCCTGGATGCCGAGCCCCCCCTCATCTTTGGGCCTAATTATTTTGCTCCATCCAACAAGGTGGAGCTTTCTCTTCTCAACAGATGAACCCCACAAGAAATCTCTATTGACTTTATCAAGTTTTTCACAAACATGACTCGGCAAAGCAGCCCCCTGCATAACATAATTTGGGATTGCAGCCATGACAGATTTGACAAGAACCGTTCTTCCAGCGAAGGATAGGAATTTAGTTTTCCACCCCGAAAGCTTAGATATGACCCTTTCCACAACAAAATTGTATCTATTCCGGGCTGCACCTTTATGATTTAGGGGAAAGCCTAAATATTTTCCAATATTTGCGGTTTCAGCAATGTCCAGAATACCACAGATATCCTCTCTAATGTTTGGGGAGACATTGGGCGAGAAATAAATGCGGGACTTATCAGCACTAACCAGCTGCCCCGATTCCTTGCAAAAGATATTCAGTACCTTCTTAATGGATTCAGCACCTTCCTTATCAGCTTTGGCAAATAACATAAGGTCGTCTGCAAAGAAAAGGTGTGAAACACCCACGTTTTGCCTAGAAGCTTTCAGTGGTGTCCAATTTTTCAGCCTACAACTTTCATTGATGAGAAAACCGAGGTACTCCATGCAAAGGATGAAAAGGTATGGAGAAAGGGGATCGCCTTGATGAATCCCTCTAGTGGGCTTGAAGGTGCTTGATTTACCTCCATTAATGAGAATAGAGATGGTCGTGGTTGACACACAACTCATAATCAATTTAATCAACTCATGAGGAAAACGAAAGGCTTGGAGGATTTTTCGGATGAATGACCATTCAAGACGGTCATAAGCCTTCACAAGATCCACTTTAATGGCCATGAAGCCCACTCTACTCTTCTTTTTATCTAAAGAGTGAATAAGTTCTTGTGCAACAATAACATTGTCCAAACCCCTTCTTGCCGGGACAAAGGCAGTCTGATTTGGTGAAATAAGTTTATCCAAAAGGGGTCTAATGCGGCCAACAATGATTTTAGTAACCACCTTATAGATGGTGTTGCATAGACTAATCGGTCTAAAATTACCCAAGCTTTCCGGGCTGGCGCACTTAGGGATGAGAGAAATCAAGGTTTCATTAAGAAAATCAGGAATCACCCTAGAATCAAAAATGTTAGACACTTCCATACATACTGAGTTTTTAACATCATTCCAAAAATATTGGAAAAACCCCGCATGTAGTCCGTCTGGCCCAGGAGCTTTAAAAGGCTTTAATGCCCAAAGGCCAAGTCTAATCTCATCTTCCAGAGCAGGGCCAGCCAATATGGATCCCTCTTCCTCAGACAGAAAGCTGCAACTGGAAAATAGGGCCACAGGATCAGCGGGGGAGAATAGAAACTCCGCTGATCCTGTCATGTGATGAAATGCATTTATTTATTTTTTTTAAATATAATTTTTTTAACTTTACAGTGGATGCCAACTTTACATTTTTTTTTCTTTTTATTTATTTATTAAGTGATATCCACTAACTTAAGGGTGTGTGATCCACTTTCCTCCGCTTCCATAATTTATTTATTTTTTAATATATATTTTAAGAGTGATATATATAATAATTATTAATTGATATATTTTTCATTATATAAAAAAATGTTTAGCAATATATAAAAAATATGGATGCTTCCTAGCCTAAGGCCCATCAAATATTTATTTGTAATAGATGAAAGAGTTACTATAATTACTTTGGAGTCCCTCATGTCCTCTCCTATTTTTCACTTAAAAAACTAATCAATTTTTGGAAAAATTATATTTTAAACCCTATGATTTTAAAGGTGTAACAAGTTAATAATATCATTTCAAAAGTAACAAATTAAACTTAAAATCTTTTAACGAATTAAACCCAATAGTCTTAAAAGTAACAAATTAAATTGCAATATCTCAATTATTTGTCAATATCTAAACTTATGATCATCTTTATGCTTATGATGGACCCACCACTTTCATGCATTTGTGTTAAAATAACTTTTTTAAGAACATCATTGGACTGGCTCAAATATTTGAGGGGGCCGAGTCCCATTTTTGTAGGCTAATAATTAAAATGTTAAATATTTATATGTAGTATAAAAATATTTTTCACTTATACAAGTAGCTCCGCCCCTGCGGCTATTGACGCCACTTGTGGCAATGTTTATGATACTTTAGCAATGGTTAAAATTGTAGCTGGTGAATCAACCAGGGTTTGTGTTTATGCTAGAGAATACGTCTTTGCTCTAAGAGAAGCTCAATCTAAACGAGTTTCCCTTACCTCACTGTTCCATTTTTTTTTTCACTTTGTCTTCTAAGGAAAGCAGAAAAATTAATCCATTTTCAGTTTTAGCATATATGGATCTTTAGTTATAATCTGAATTCTTTTTTCTTTTTTCTTTTTTTATTCCAGGTCCGGATGGTACAATTCCAAGGAAGTCTTTAGCTATTACAGCTATTTGGTCCGACCAAAAATAATGTGTGGAGGTTGGAGGAGTTTGATTCACGTCTTGCTTGTGGTAATTCCCAGCCAAATGAGGCCAGGAACAAACTTGGACTACAAGCTCCATTCCTTGCTGGCTTCAATTGTTAGATATTTTGCTTCCACCTCTGTTCTATTCCTTTAGTGTTAGTGAGGATGACAAATGGGCTGACTTTACTTTGGGCTCACAATCTATTTATAATGTGGGCTTTGGATTTTCTACCCTGGGTGATTCTTGCTTAGAGGTCTAGCAGCAACTCTCCAACCTTTGTATTCTTTTCCCTACTCTCTTGTGACTCTATATTGCTCTCAGTTCTAAGCTCCACTCAGAATCTTTCAACAACCCCCACTCTTCCTTTAGCTTCTCATATATATAGCCAAGCGTTAGTGGAGGGATTATGATTGCTTTTAGAGTTAGTGCAATAGGAGGTCCAATATCGTTGATCGTAGGTGGGTGTTTAGGTGGGAGTGGCTTTGGAAATGGTTCCCACTTCAAGAGGTATGCTTAGCACTGCTGAGCAACTAAGGGACAATACAACTGAGCAATCATTTTCTTGTTAGGGAAGCAGATCACCGAATGGGATCTTGGAGCTGTAGCATGGTACAAATTGATGAAGATCCTTTTGTTCAATGGGCTTAAAGGTGACTTGAGGCTTGGGCCTAAGGGCAATATGGGCCATGTTGTTAGGTTGAAGCTCGAAGCCCAAATGTGTCCAAATATCACAGGGCCATACAAAATTTTGTTTAAAGTTTTTTAAAAGGCTAAGTTGTTTGTTTTTGGTAAAATTGGTTGATTAGTCTCAAATTTTTTTTAGCTTTGCTATCGCCTATTTGTAATTTTTGCGATTAGTGGTTATTAGTAAGTAAAAAAGTGATTATGTGATGGACCCAGATGCAAACTAGTAAGAATTTGCTATCTCAATAGTTTGTAAAAATGTTGTAAAAACATTTGTAGCTATAGCATTTCTCTTATAATGATCAATAAAGGGGACAAAATGTAATTTAATTGAATGAAATTGCTAAAATTAGTACCTAAATATATAGTTATATAATTATATTATTTTAAAAAAAAAATTGGGGGGGGGGGGGGGTGGCATTGCCCCCCTAGTCCATGAATGGCTCCGTCCATGTTTATCAAGGTCTAATGAATCTTGACAGCTGCTCGACAAATACTATCTATCGAGGTCTCGACAGCTGCTTGACAAATACTATCTATTGAGAATTACGAAATTAGAATTTTCAAATCTGATTTTCGGCCCATGCTGACTTGTATGTGTAGGGTTTCTTTTTTCACAACCCTAGAAATATATAAGGCTTATTTTAAAGGCCATCACATAAGAGAATACAAGGAGAACACATGCAAAAAGTGACTGAAACCTTATTCTCTCTAAAAGAAGCTACTGCGTCTTTGCGCCTTAGGGTTTTGTAACCAAGTGTTTCTTGATCTTCATTGTTGATGAAGTGAAGAACTTTGTTGCCAACAATCTTCTTCAAGTTGGTGCGTTAGTCATGTATTGGGAGTCGTGCATCTTTGGTTAGTCACGTACTGGGATCTGTGCAAAAAGGGTGGTATCATATATTGAAGAGTTCAAAGGTTCTGAAGCGGTAGAAGGTTTCTACTGTAAGTTCATTTATGGGGATTGTAGAGTCTAGGGACAAAGGTTTTGTACTAGATCTGAAACTTCTCTTTACTATAGTGAATTGCTTTTCGGGAAGATTTTCCTTTAAGTTTTTTTACTGTGAAACTAGTTTGTTTTATTGATTTTCTTGGGTCATCATATCTTATCTTATTTATTTTTTCCGCTGCATTATTTTGACATGATATTGATGTTTGTTTGTTTTAACGAGTTTTATTCATAATAAATCTAATTAACAACTTAGATTTAAAACTTGTTAATTCTATCAAGCGGGGTCTAAATTTTCCAACAAAAAGGGTGTGTGTGTGTTTATGGTTAATCGTAAAAGAGATTTGCAATCATCTGCACCAGTATATAAAATGGCATTTTATAGTTCACCACCAAATTTAGAATGCAGTACTATTTCCTAGGAAGGAGCAATTAATAATAAACGGTAGCATGATCTGGTGCAATTCATTCTCATTTTAAGGATGAGCAGATCACTTGCAAGATAAGAAGTAAGCATGGAATATGTATGGCAAACACCTCATCATTGAGTATGCCATTGAAGTGTCAATAAAAGATATCCTGGGACCTTAAAAGTGGCTCTGTCAATTGTTAGATTGATAAAGAAGATAAGAAAATTGTAGAGAGTGATCCAACATGCATAATGTTCCAACTTATGCTTATATCAAACAAAGATTCATAAAAAACTTATCCACACATGCACATGTAAGCACACACAACCCCAAAAACTAAAACTCACATCAGGTGCTCCAATTTCATACAGAAAAGAGATTCTTATGCAAAATTGCAATCTATTTATGTAAGAACTTATTCTTTGCTGTATTTGGAGTGCACTTATATATTTCACTTTGTTTAATTCTGTAGTTCCCACTATAATGCTAATAATATATTTATCAATTTAGCAATTTTGCACTCAGCCAAAAGAGGTGGTGAAGTGACTTTTTCTGTTTCCTTCTAATCTTAATTTGAATTAGCAAGGTTTAAATCTTTGTAAAGAATCAAATATGCAACTATATAAAATCAATATTTCAAGGATTCTAGTCTTTAAGTACTTATAAGTGAGCAACTTCTGTTGTCTTCTTCTTCCCAAACACATAGCTCACCAGAACATCCTCCATTCCTACATCACAACATTCACATTACAAATATTCATAACTGTAGGGGCCACTACAATTTGACTCCCTATGACCGCTTTAAAAATGGGTCTGCAAGGTGAGATGTTAAATGCCATAAAAGACCTAAGAGTGTCTTTCTCATCACTAATTGGTTTTGAGGCAGAGTGACACGGTTTATGGTCCAATAAATGATATTAGAGCCAACGTCATAAATTTGAGTTGTGGGACCATCATCATGGGGATTGTTGAGAGAAACCACAATTCCGCTCCCAATGACTACTCTAAAAACAGACCCATGAGACGCAGTGTCAAATACCAAATTAAGATTAAAGAAATTAACCTTCAAGTTTAAAGCAATTAAGCTTCATTTTACGAAGAGTTATCAAATTTACAACAAAAACCCAGATTTTTCTATGTTTAGTTTTCATGAAGCAAAAATTGAATTTTTAGCATAAAACCCAAATGGCCAACCACTGCACTACTGATACTCTATTTTGTAAGGTAGAACAAAGAAAATGAATATAGAGTAATTTTTATCACATGGGACACTTCAAAAATTAACGATTCCACTTAATTAGACTCCAAAAACTTCATAGCCTATTTGAAATTCTTCTTCACTACCATTAAATTATCTTATACATAACGATTCTCCAAAAAAAAAAAAAAAAAAAAAAAACCTTAAACATAAACATGCACACAAATACATAGGAAGTGAAAGAGGGAAAAGGGGTACTAGAAAGAGGAGAATCTCGTGGGATATGATTTTCAAAAGTAGTGAACTCCATTTGGCGGCTTCATGAAGTTACAAACAATTGTGAACAAAAAAAAAAAAAAAAAAAAAAAAAAATCTAAGTGACAACCTGTTAGAGAAAATATAGGGGGGGAAAAAGCATTGTAAATCCATAACACTTGAAATAAATAACACCACAATCTCCAATATCCCACATCGATAAAATACAAATAAATTATTTTATTTATGAAGTGTTGCGATAACCTAACTTAGTGCCGAGCTTAGTAACATAAGCTTATAACCAAGTTGGGACATTAAAGTGGTTGGATATATGTTAGGATTGCTTAGGTGGAATGTGGTGTTAATATGTTGATTTGTCCATTATGTGGAGTCAATATTCAGAATGCCCCTTGCCCTTGGGTTAAAGGGTACCCCCACCCACAATGGATGGGTAGCCCACACATCTCAAATTGAATGGTTAAGGATTGGGGTATCCCACAAATCAACACACAACAACCCCTCCCAGCATGCTATCTAGTTCTTCTCCATACAAACAACCACTTTTTACTCCTTTATTTTTTTTAATTAAAAAAAAATATTGTCAATCTTGGTAATATTTATTTTTCAATTACCTTTATCAATCTTATACCTTTCCTTAAAGAACTCATAAGGTAGGGCATCTAAAACACTAAACTAATTAAGTTTTATTTCTGTATTGATAAAAAAATCATAATACTTGTTACCATACAGGCACTCTTATATTGTTTGGCACAGACTACATGTGTACTTGGAAGTTCATCTAAGCCAAGTATCCAACGATTGGCAATTATCATTTCTCAGGTAATACAGATTCCAGAGGTTTTTGTTTATTTATGGGAACACAAAATCTTGTTGACAATGAAAGTAACATGGAATATTATTGCGGGACAGTAAATTCAGGCTGTGTATCATAACAAAATCCGTTTTTATCTAAACAATAGCACAAGTTGAATGTTCCAGTTGGATCTTTTACTGGGTTTAGTCCAATGGCCTCTTTTACTATAGCTTCCTACATGCTGTAAGAAGTATATTCTGACGTAAGTGTGGTACTCGAGTCAATTTCAACAAATCCACCCCCCCCCCCCCCCCCCCTTTTTTTTTTTTCCAAATTTTGGTGAGCAACATTATTGATCTAGTACTGTGTAATCTTTAATGTATTTAAATAATATTAATTATGATCAATACAATTTAAAGGATAATTACAAATGACTTAATTATGAATGAAATACTTGTCTTGAAGTATATAAATTTCCTTGATGAATTAATTTTTGTATACGCAAAAATAATATATATAATAAATCATATTGAAGATATGTTTTAGACATGGAATTCATATATGTGTGTGCTATTTTGTGAACTAAAAAATTTATTGATATAATTATATTGGATCTCTGAAAAAAAATTATTCCTTTGCCACTGAGTGATACAATAAGGCATTGCAGCCCAAATCGTCTCCAAGGAGACATGGAACCAAATTTGGAAGGTTAAATTTCCCTAGAAAATCTAAACCTTTATGTGGAACATTTTCCATGATGCCTTCCCAATTAGAACAATCCTCTGTCAAAGAGGACTACAGATCCCAAGCCTTAGTCCTTTTTGCCACGAGGGGGAGGAAATTATATCACATTTCTTTCTGTACTGCAACTTTGCTAAGGCAGTATGGCTAAGATCAGAATTATCCATAAATGCTTCTGAGTTTCAGCAACAACCTCTAAAACAATGGCTGCAAAATTGCATTCTGTCCAAGCAGATAATGATTGAGGACAAGATGCACTTCATGCAACTGGTCTTTACAACTCTGTGGACCCTCTGTCTCCACCAATTCCAACTAATCCATGAAGGGAAATAGCCAAGCCCAACCTCGAAAAATTTGATATGCAGGAACCAAATAGCATATGTAACAGGACAAGGGGAAAAACCTAATAGGCCCACCAACACATAAGGGTGCAGGCCTATGACACCACTAAAATCTGGTCCACATTTATAGCCAAGCAGATTGACATATAAAATGCAGTCATGAAAGCTACACAGTTGGGGGTTCACAAGCATTATCATCCTCACTAATCAGTGAAGGAAGAGAAGAGAGGTGGAAGCAAAACAAGGAATTCCATTGGTATAGCAGGGCACCGTTTGCAGACATCCAACACTTAAGCCTGCAAGGAATCAAGCTCATAGTCCAAGCTGTTCCTGGCCTCATTTCGCAGGGAATTACCTCAAGTTCAAGATGTGCATCAAGTCTCCCATACATTGTCTCTGGTTGGACCAAATCTTTTGCAATAGCCATATTAGCTAAAGACTTCCTGTGTTTTGTACCTTCCGGACCTGGAATTAAAAAAGAAAAAGAAAAAGAAAACTAAAAGGAATTCAATTCAGAACTAAGGATACATATATGTTAAAAGTTAAAATGGATTACTTTAGAAGCTTCATTAATCAAAATTAGTAGGTGACATCCCAAAAATAACAACTGCATAGTTTTCTGCTTTCCTTAGCAGATATAGTTAAAAAAAATAAATGGAACTTTGAAAAAAGGGCACCTCGTTTGGATCAAGCAACTCTTCTAGCAAAGAAGTATTCTCTAAAGCATCATTCTGAATATCCATTGCATAAAAACAACCCTGGCTAATTCATCAGCAAGCATATTGACCATTACTAAAGTGTCATAACCATTGCCACAAGTGGCATCAATCACTGTATCCCTTTCTGGACAACATGTTTCCTAACCCTGGTAAAAATAGTCAATACAACTATTTGATGCCTGAAATAATAGGCAGGAACGTAAATGTCTCAATCTATCGATGGAATTGGACAAAAAAATGCCTTAACAGGAGACTGTAGAAGGTCATTCCAATATAGCATTAAACAAGGTCCATAAAACAAACTCATTTCGTTGACCCACCAAGCAAAAGTAGCATTCAGCTCATGAACTTAAGTACCAAGATGAGTGTGTGTGTGTTTATGGTTAATTATGAAAGAGTTTGGCAATCATCTGCACCAATGTATAAAAAGGTCTTTTAAAGATTACCACCAAATCTTAGATTGTGATCCAATTTCCTAGAAAGGAGCAGTTAATCATAAATGGCAGCATGATCTGGTGCAATTCATTCTGTTTAAGGATGAGCAGATCACTTGCAAGATAGGAAGTGCAGTAAGCATGGAATATGTATGGCAAGCATGTTATAATTGCGTATGCCATTGAAGTGTCAATAAAAGATGGGACCTTAAATCAATTGCGGATTGATCAAAAAGATTAGAAAATTATAGTGAGTAATCCAACATGCCTAGTGTTCCAATTTGTGCTCATATCAAACAAAGATTTATAAAAACTTTATCCACACGTGCACATGCAAGTACACAAAACCCCAAAAACTAAAACTTGCATCAGGTGCTTCAATTTCACTCAGAGAAAAATTCTTATATATTGATCTAGGAACTTCTTCTCTGCTTTAGAGTGCGTTTTCATATTTTACCTTGTTTTCTTCTATTGTTCCCACTATATAATGCCAAAAGACGTTGTGAGGCGAATTTTACTGTTGCCTTCTAATCCAAACTAGCAAAGATTAAAATATTTGTAAAGAATCAAAATAGCAAACCAAATAAAGAACGATATAAAAAATCAATATTTCACGGAATCCAGTATTTAAGTGCTTACAAGTAAGCAAATTATGTTGTCTTCTTCTTCCCAAAGACATATCTCATCAGAACATCCTCCATTCCTACATCACAGCATTGACATTACAAATATTCAAAACATACATATATACCTATATACATACATTCGAAGAAATCAGAAGAACTAGAGTGAACTGATTCATCAAATTCTTCGCCTAGACTTAGCACATGTACTGTAGATGGGGAAGAAGCAAAAATTAGAATAGTTACTTCATACTTACACAATTACATTTGGATTAAATTAAATCGAATCTAATCTAATCACATACATACCTGCAAATAACAAATTAAGTTTATAGAAACTAACCTACAAGTTTAAAGCAATTAAGCTTCAGTTTAATGAAAAGGTATCAAATTTACAACAAAACCCAGATTTTTTTAAGTATAGTTTCACAAAGAAATCCATCAGCATAGAAGCAAATATTGAATTTTAGCATAAAACCCAAATGGCCAACCTCTACTAGTACTCTGTTTTGTTATGTAGGACAAAGAAAAAGAAAATAATTTTTATCATATGGGACACTTCAAAATTTAAAGCTTCCACTTAATTAGACTCCAAAAACTTCATTGCCTATTTGAAATTCTTCTTCACTACCATTAAATTATCTTATACATAACAATTCTCAAAAAAAAAAAAAAAAAAAAAAAAAAAAAAAATCTTATACTGTTATACATAACAAACATGCACACAAATATATAGGAAGTGAAAGAGGGAAAAGGGTTACTAGAAAGAGGAGAATCTCATGGGATATGATTTTCAGAAGTAGTGAAGTCCATTTGGATCATTGGGCTTCACAAAATTACAAACAAATGTGAACCAAAAAAAAAAAAAAAAATCTAAGCAACAACCTGTTATAGAGAAAATAGAGGGGGAGAAAAAGACATTGTAAATCCATAACACTTGAAATAAATAACACCACAATTGTCAATATCCCACATTGATAAAATACAAATAAATTATTTTATTTATAAAGTGTTACAATAACCTAACTTAGTGCCGAGCTTAGTAACGTAAGCTTGTAACCAAGTTGGGGCATTAAAGTGGTTGAATGTATGTTTGGATTGCCTAGATGGAATGTGGTATTAATATGTTGATATGTCCACTATATGTGGATTCAATATTCAGCATGCCCCTTGCCCTTGGGTTAAAGGGCACCCCCACCCACAATGGATGGGTAGCCCATACATCTCAAATTGAATGGTTAAGCATGGGGGGCATCCCCACAAATCAACACACAACAACCCCTCCCAGCATGCTATCTAGCTCTTCTCCATACAAACAACCACTTTTTGCTCCCCTTTAAAAAAAAAAAAAATATTGTCAATCTTCGTAAATTTTTTTTTTCAATTACCTTTATCAATCTTATACCTTTCCTCGCTTGGCCCATTGGATAAAAAAATTTAAAGAACTCATAAGGTAGAGGGCATCTAAAAAAGTTTACTAATTAAATTTTATTTCTGTATTGAAAACAAAATCATAATACTTGGTATCATACAGGCACTCTTATTGTTTGGCACAGACTACTTGGAACTTGGAAATTCATCTGAGCCAAGTTTTCAACGATGACAAATCGCTAAGGCAATTATCATTACTGTGGCAATACAAATTCTATAGGTTTTTCTTTATTTATGAGAACACAAAATCTTTTTGACTATGAAAGTAACATGGATTGTTATTGCGGGACAATAATTTCAGGCTGTGTACCATAACACAAGTTTTATTTTTTTAGCTAGACAATATATAGCATAAATAATAGCACAAGTTGAATGTTCCAGTTGAATCTTTTACTGGGTTGAGTCCAATGGCCTCTTTTACTATAGCTTCCTACATGCTGTAAGAAGTATATTCTAACGTAAGTGTGGTACTCGAGTCAATTTCAACAAATCTTTTTTTTTTTTTTTTTTTCCAAATTTTGATGAACAACAAGCTCGGTACCATTATTGATCAAGTACTGTGTAATCTTTAATGTATTTAATGAAAAACCTTGATTTAAAATATTTGAATAATATTAATTGTAATTAATACAATTTAAAGGATAATTACAAATGACTTAATGAATGAAATACTTGTCTTGAAGTATATAAATTTTCTTGATAAATTAATTTTTGTATATGCAAAAATAATATATATAATAAATCCTATTAAAGATGTGTTTAAGAAATAGAATTCATATTTGTGTGTGCTATTTTGTGAATTATAAAAATTTATTGATATAATTATATTGGACCTTTGAAAAAAATTTATGTCTTTGCCACTGAGTGACAAAGTTACTATCATTCATTGAGATTAAAAAAAAAGGAAAAAAAGGAAAAAAAAGCTACTATTATGAATTGTGTAGTAAATTTTCCATACTAAAAGCAAAATTGTGTAGTAAATTTTCCATAAATCAATGTTTTTTTTTGGTTGAGAAACTATGATTCTAACACTACAGGGGAAGGGGAAAACTATGTAAACTGTAAAGCCTTTAAAGCAATTATATAACCTCAAAAAGCACTACAGAAGTGCCTAACTCTTGTAGTGATAGATGTGGATACGAAGTACCACATCGGTAGTGTTTGAGTCAAAATCAATGTGTGTTTGTTCTTCACAAATTTGGCCAAAATATGCACTTGGTATTGATAATGCGATGAACAACAAGGTAAAAGACTTAGGCGATAAATCTAAATCTATTTACTTCAAGAAACTCTAGTATTGCTAAATATGTGTACATCCATGTTTTGGGACTAGTAGTTATTTTTATTTAATCAACAATAAGCATAAATATGAAGTTGGAGACTCAAAATATAAGCAAATGCCAAAGATTTTACCTATTTTGTTCAAAAAATATTATGAATTGATGTGAAACTAAATGTAATAGTGTTGTTGTAACCTCATATTAATCAAATTTATGTAGGTTTTTGTTAGCTCGACTGATAAAGTTTTTGTTATTGAATAAGAGATCTGAAATTTAAACTCTGCCTACACTTAAAAACCATCTGGTATCTGAAATTCAAGGCTTTAGGATAACTCTACTATAGAATTCTTTCCATCCATCGTGAAATGAGTAAATTGAATTTTACCCTATCATCAACATTTAAAAAAATGTTGAGTACCATAATTTTATTATTTAATTTAAATATTGATAACATGATAAAATACAATAACTCATTTCAAAAGAATGAGTAGAATTTTAGAAACTTCACAGTCAAGTTCTTTAAAACTCTAGAGGATCATAATTTGGTAAAGCTTTACAAGGTCCTAATCATTGGTAGAAGTTTTTCCAGGATCAAAGAATGAAGGGTCTTGATGATAGCATTGCACAAAGGGTGTACATTGTACATGTTTTGATTTGCTTCAAATAAATGATAGATGGTTGATGCAATAACCTAAACTACTTGGATTTGTGCCTGTGGATGATTTCTCTGATAATGTACATTGGATTGTGTACCGTGAAAAGATGCGTGTGACGAAAATATATATGTAGAGGAAAAAATTATAAAAATCATGGCTAGGGATGTGGCTGAGTAAACTAGTGCTCTAAAGGCTCACTAATATACTGTAAACAAAAATTTGGACCTCTTTTCAGTTGAGATACTTTTTGCATTTATAGAGATATTTATTTTGCTTATTTTTAAGGCTATGAGGTCAAGAATTGGGTGGAATTACTAGAGTGTTGATTGGCTAGGTGAGACTCACTTATTGTATTTTTTTTTTTGATTTTTTCTTAATTTTACTTATTTTTTATGAGAAAATTCACTCTTTCTAGCAAATTCAGACTCTCTCATGATTGTGTTTTAATTTTCCATCATTCAAACCCTAATTCATTAATTTAAATAACTGCGTCATTTGATAATATAAATGCAAAAATTTTAAAATTAATAAAAATATAATATTATTGATATGGAGTTTTTTATTGCTTGCAGGTCTACCATAATTAAAATTTTGAAACAATAGGATCTTAATTATATCTTTCAATTAAAATATCTATTAATCATTTTGTGGACCAATAAAAATAAACATAGGATAATCCTATGTACGCATTTGTATAATATATATGATCATGGATCAACCAATCACATTTAAGCATTCATAAAACAATTATTACGGCAATGTTTCAATATTGAAAAAGACCAATTTATTCTTTATTTTTCTATGACCGCTTAGAATATGAATTTTAGGATCAGAGACATTTACTACATATTTTCACTTCCATAAAATTTCCTCATTACGACTTGTGCTAAGAAAGGGTAGAAAAATATGGTATTAACAGTTGTAACCCTATGAAACCAACCACAAATCAAGTGAACTCTGATAGTTTTTAGACCCCTTAAAACAATTGATTTAACCTAGGTAATTAGCCAAGTTGTTACTTAGTCCAATTAAACAAGTCTAGGTTATCACAATAACAAAGATCAAATCATGCAAAGCAGCGGAAAATAAATAACAGAAGATATGATCACCCAGGAAACCAAACCGGTAAAAACCTGGGGGAGGATTTAACCTAGCTATTCTCAAGGTAAACTTGAATCCACTATCTTGAAAGAATCGAAGTTCATATAATAAGACTTACAAGCCCCCACGCTCGACTTCTTATTGTTACCAACCAGTAGAACTTATTGACACAACCATGTGCAAGCTCCAAATCCATGAACTCCTTTTTTCTTGGATTCACTACCAAATACAAGCACACTCGCTTGTGTTTTCTTTAAGCTTCAATAGCAGCAACTGAGTTGATCATCAAGGTATAGATAAATCTTCTCCTTGAAAACCCTAAGCTTGTGTAAAGGAAAGTTCCTCTAGATCTCACAAGAGATTTACACAAACTGCAATATGAGCAACACTAAAACGTGGCTACGGTTTGCCTTTTATACTTAGGACAAATAAGAAACCTTAAAAACGTTTTAAAATAACTATGGCTGAGTTGGAAAATTCTGCAGAAAAACATTCTGCCTGAGCTTCGATCGATCAAGCCTAAGCTTCGATCGATCGAGCCAGGCCGAAATGCATTAATCTTTTCTGCATTAAGCTCGATTCCAACTTTACATAAATGCACAACTTTGAGCAAGACTAAAACACATCTAAACACATTGTTTTGATCATGGTTTGCCAACAATACAAATTAGAGTTCTAAACACATAAAATCCTGAGTCTTTAGAATCTAACAAACTCTCCCTTTGGCAATTCGTGACAAAACACAACTAGAAGCTCAAAGTTTACAAAATAAACAGCCCTTTACAAAAATAATGCTCATAAAAAAAATTCAATCCTAACTACTATCCATCAGTTGCAAGTGTAGACAGCAGCTCAATTGAATCAACCTGTATATTTCCTGAAACACTAAACAAAATGCATAACTGCATGTGTGGAAACAATACAAGTAAACAAATTAAATTCTTGATTTCAAACAACACACAATAAAGACATATATCAATGAATAACTCATAAATATAAATCAATAAACAGTTTGAAACAAGAAACATATAAAGTACCAACAAAAAAAATACTCACTCCCCTTAACATGAATAACCCATCAAAAACATGGTAAGAGCTAAAAAGGTAAAATACAATGTGAAACACCTAGATACAATCTAAACTCCACAAGCTCCAACCAAACAAAAAACTCTCCCCCTAAAAACAAAAACTCTACAAAGTACTCCCCCTTTTTGTGACGGAATGCCAAAGGGCAAACAAAATCCATCATCAAAAGGGAGGTGGTCTAAACTGTGCCAACTTCGCATGCAAGGCACAAATCTCATCAAGCACGTCCACCAAAATCTGTCCATGAGCCGCCTGAACAGTCAAGACATATCCAACGTATGTCGAATGTCTGAATCATCCGAAGCAGTCGGTGGAGGAACATCAGCATCAGTAGCAACACCCGATGTCTCAGCAGTATCAGCACCTATAGAAGAGGGAAGAGGGGGAACAGCACTAGATGACGCACCTCTAGGACGTGAAGGAGCAACTTTCAAGTGAGTAGCCCTTTGCCTAAGAAAGGTGGCACCTATGGGAGCAACAACATGCACAGGCTCACCAGACGGAAAACCATCTAGACCTAAAAAGACCAAAATCCTATGAATGAAAATAGAATGAATAAGCGCATGCCCTACGGTAGAACTCCTATGAACCTCGTTCAAAGAACGAAGGAACAAATGAGGAAAACTGGTAGACACTCCAGAAACAAAGGCATACAAAAACACACATTGTTCTAGAGGGATGGTGTGGAAGTGAGAAATAGGCCACAACGAATAACACGCTATCCTAAAGAAAAGATAGGCAGTCTCGGTAAGCTCAGCGGATGTGATCCGAGGATCAGAACCCCACTGGATAGATGACCCAGTGATGTATGACATAACAACATCTAATGAGGGTGACTCATCATAGGGATAGTCAGGCTCCCGAACAACCGGAACCCCAAGAGCCTCAGCCACTACCCGAGGGGTAATGGTGAACTCAACACCTCGTATCCAACTCCTAATAAGGGTGTCGGAATCATAGACGTGGCAAGAGAGGTTCGAGAAGAACTCTCTAATTAGGGCGGTCGGGGGTGGATGATCTATCTCTAAGAGAGACAACCAACCTCTAGACTCAAAGTTAGCCCTAATGGCTGGATCAATCTCATCTAAAACTACAGCTCGCTCAGCCCATACCTTATGCTTACTGTTCAAAGTATCAAAGGCCTCTCTGCATTTATCATTCCTAAACACCTCACTCCTAGAGGGAGACTCAGAGGAAGTGGAAGGGGTCCTATAGGCTCTAGTTTTCCTAGGCATGGTGCTAGGATAAGGACCAAAACACAGAGCAAAGGAACAAAAACACAAAAAACAAAACCAAGGGCAGACTGCAAGTTAACAAAAAAAAATATAGAATAAAAATCTATATGATGCATGAACAAATTAAATGGTATGATGCATGTCCTAATGCAGTGCAATTAAGTCCAAAAAGTTCAAATTCACAAAATTGGCTTGAACATAGAGGTATTAACACAAACATCCCAAAATTTGGAAAACCACTTGATCAATTTGAAAGATATTGACGAATTGATCATCATACATGATAGAGTTAAAAAAATAATGACCAATTTCATCAATTAAACAAGCCAATTTCATCAATTTAACCCAATTTGACAAAATCCCCAATTCGGAACAATTTCAAACCCTAGAATTTTCAATATTTCAAAAACCATAAAATTGATCAAATTAAACTACAAGAATCATAATAATACCATCCTAGAACAAAAACCCAATGATCAATTTCATCAAAAATGGTTTGAATCATCAAAAACCCCAAAATATGAAAAGTGCCGAAAATACCCAATGAATATGCATGAAAAATGCATGAAATCATGAAATAAAATGCAAAAGGAAGGGCAAAAAGGACTTACCGGCCTTAGAAGACAAAAACCTTGCAAAAATTTCGAAAGAAATTGACAAAAAATCTTTGGTGGAGCCTTAGCCAAGTCGAAGAGAGAGGAAAGTTTGAAAAACTTTTGAAAAAGTGTCTTTGAAAAAGTCCAATCTGACTTTTAAAAAAACATGATTCATGAGTTTCGATCGATCAAAAAATAGCCTCGATCGATCGAAACAGACAGAGGCTTTAACAAAATAATTTGAAAAATGTTCGATCGATCGAAACAGACAGAGGCTCTTTCTAACATATTTAAAAAATTTTGATTGATCGAAAAACAAAATGGATCGATCGAAATGAGCAGAGGCTCACTAAATTTGAGGAAAAACACAGTTTTTTGAAAAACAATTAGAATCAACTCAAAGCATTGAAATTTAAGAACAAAATGCATGAGTATGTGATGATGTGATTTTCAAAAACAAGAATTTTAAGCCCAAATTCCCCAAAAACAAAATTTCTTGTATTCTTCATAAATTTTCAAGCAACAAATTAATTTTGCACAAAATTCAAAGCATTTGCAAAACATGGTTGGTCAGACCATAAACACACACAATAACATGTACAAAGTTTAGCAAAGAGTAACTTGTGTAGTGTGTGCAACTAGCAAAAACTTGATATACATGTGAGGTGATATGTGAATAGCAATCAATCACAAAGTCTACAAAATTCATTACAAAGAATTTAAAAGAGACTATCACTTACAAAGTTACATCATATAACTCCCACGTCTCTTAGATCATAAGCTTGCAATCATGTAAGTTTCTTAAATTTATGCCTCATAATATACATACCAATTTTAAGTCATGTGAGTTTGGCATCAAGCCTAATAGTACACACCAATTTTAAGTATTAAGCAATTTAAATCGAGGCTTCACCTTATGTTCTTTTTATGCATGTGCTACACTTTCTCGAGCACAAAATCTTATGATATGCACTAAGGTGTTCATGATTGGCTAGTGAACAGTGGTGAGATGGTTATTTATGCATTTCTCTAAAAGTTCAAGTCCAACATTTAAAAACATGTGACTTCAAGATTAAGACAGAGTAATCAAAAACCATAAACATCTTTCCCACACAACATGCACTACAAAGCTTCAACTAGTAAACTGCAATAAGTAAGCTCATCAAAGCTAAACAAGGTACAAACGACATGTTATGTGAAAATAAATTGACCAACCTTGTTCATTTCATACCACTTCCTCTTTAATTCATTTCATACCACTTACTCTTCAGTCCAGAACGTTCCACCATAGCTCTCCTTTTTTTTTTTTTTTTTTTTTTTTTTTTTTTTTTCCTCTTAGCACTTCAAAACGAACGGAGGATTTTTTTTTTCCTCAGTCCTTTTCTTTCTAGAATTTTTTTTTCCTTCATTCGTTCTACAGTGAGCTGAACCAAACTCACCCAACTCATCCAACTCTAGAGTAAATCTGTATCCTTTTCTTTCCAAAAATTTTTTTCCGTCCTTTTCGTTCGTTCCTTTTCTTGTCAGATTGGCTTCTATTCCGGAGATGGCGATGGCGGGGACTGTTTCGGTGCCGGTCGCTTTGATGATTGCGTTCCCGGCGTGTTCTAAGAGCCACTGGAACTCATCCGTCCTCTTGGAGAGACTCTTCAACTTCTTCTCCATCGGAATTCATCCACCGCAAGATGGGTACAAACTCCATTTGAAAGATTTTGCTATATTCTGATTTTTTTTTTTTTTTTTTTTTTTTTTTTTTTTTTTTTGCATTTTGAGGAATCCTAATTTGCAAGGGATTGATTTTTTTTTTTTTTTTTTTTTTTTTGTTTTTTTTTTTTTTTGTTTCCTTAGCTGATTTGGGAATTTGCTATAGATTTTTTTGTGTTTGGATTTGGAAATTTGTTGGGAGAGCAGAGAGATGATTTGGGAATTTGTTATAGATTTTTTTGTGTTTGGATTTGGAAATTTGTTGGGAGAGCAGAGAGATGAGATGAGAATTGATGATTTATCAAGGATAATTTCGTAATTTTTGGAAGAGCCCAACGGATCAAAATCAAAACGCGCATAAGTTTTTGTTTATGGACCTCCAGAGCTCCATAAACTCAAACGCGCATTTCTTCACAAATATAAAACGCAACTTTTTCCAAAAAGTTGCGTTTTATACTTACCAAACACTATTTTTGGGCTGGCTTTTTTGAAAACGCGTGTTTTGGGTTGAAAACGCTGAAACAAACGAGCACTAAATCTAACCTTACTTAAACCAGATCAAACCCATTAACAAGCACAAAAATGATGAGACACGCACATAGAAATACAGACACTTATTCTTGTGAAGGTTGATAGTGTGCTCTCTGGTGACAACCTCTTCCTTTGCTGCCCTTGTCTACCATTATAAAAACAAAATCCTCTTTTTTTTCTTTTTCATTTTTTCTTTTTTTTAACTTGTATAATTCTAGCCATTAAAAAATATGAATGAAGACGATTTAAACTCATGGCCAATAAATAATTTGAGCAAAAATATTCTGATCTGAAATCAGAAAATTTCTAGCTCTGGCACTCATTCACTATCATGCACTATGGAATAAAGTTAGACAGCACTAGGAATTCAGTTTAGAACACATCCCCATCAACCACCCAGTGTGGCACAATCACAAACCACGATTGACCCCATGGCCATGACAGTAACTGATCTCATTGATCATTCCACTTGCTCATTGAAACCAGACTTGGTTAGTGTGAGCAAATCCTATTCTAAGACCCCCGCGTCCCTCCCAAGACCAATAGTTTACAAGACTCCATAGTGTGGCCTTTCTCTAACTCGGGAGAGTACCAAGTGAAACAAGTCTACCAATTAATACATGTTCTGTCCTAGGAGAAAAGGAATGAAGACAATGCAGCCAAAATCGTCTCCAAGGATACATGGAACCAATTTGGAAGATTAAATTTCCCCAGAAAATCCAAACCTTTATGTGGAACATTTTCCATGATGCCTTCCCAATTAGAACAATCCTCTGTCAAAGAGGACTACAGATCCCAAGCCATAGTCCTTTTTGCCATGAGGGGGAGGAAATTATATCACATATCTTTCTGTATTGCAACTTTGCAGTATCCCAAGCCATAGTCCTTTTACCTTATTTCCATATTGCTTTATATTTGATATGTCTTGTTTAGCCTAGCTCTTGGTATATGGAAATTAGTTAATCACTTACACTTGAACTAATCTTATTAGTTTTGCTTCACAAGTGATTTAGCAATAAAAGCAAAATTAAGGGTTCTAAATATTTGCTAAGGTTGTGATAGCATCTTTCAAGAATTATCCATAAATACTTCTGAGCTTCAGCAAAATCCTCTAAAACAATGGCTGCAAAATTGCATTCTGTCCAAGCAGATAATGATTGAGGACATGATGCACTTCATGCAAGTGGTCTTTACAACTCAGTGGAGCCTCTGGCTCCACCAAAACCAAATAATCCATGAAAGGAAAGAGGCAAGCCCAATTGAAGCCTTACTAACCTCAAAACATTTGATATGCAGGTACCAAATAGAATATGTAACAGGGCAAGGGGAAAAACCAAATAGGCCCACCAACGCATAATTCAGACATAAACCGCGTACAAGAAGTGGAATTTCATTTGAAGCCATAAGCAGGGAGGGAAGTAGAAACTTGGAAGCCTATGACACTGCTAAAACCTGGTCCACATTCATAGCCAAGCAGATTGACATACAAAGTGCAGTCATAAAAGCTACACAGTTGGGGTTCACAAGCATTATCATCATCACTCACAGTGAAGGAAGAGAACAGAGGTGGAAGCAAAACAAGGAATTCCATTGGTATAGCAGGGCACCGTTTGCAGACATCCAACACTTAAGCCAGCAAGGAATCAAGCTCATAGTCCAAGCTGTTCCTGGCCTTATTTCGCAGGGAATTACCTCAAGATCAAGATGTGCATTAAGTCCCCCATACATTGTCTCTGGTTGGACCAAATCTTTTGCAATAGCCGTATTAGCTAAAGACTTCCTGTGTTTTGTACCTTCCGGACCTGGAATAAAAAATAAGAAAACTAAAAGGAATTCAATTTAGAACTAAGGATACATATATGTTAAAAGTGAAAATGGATTACTTTAGAAGCTTCATTATCCAAAATTAGTAGGCGACATCCCAAAAATAACAACTGTATAGTTTTCTGCTTTCCTTAGCAGACATAGTTAAAAAAAATAAATGGAACTGTGAGAAAAGGGCACCTCGTTTGGATCGAGCAACTCTTCTAGCAAAGAAGAAGTATTCTCTAGAGAATCATTCTGAATATCCATTGCATAAATACAACCCTGGCTAATTCACCAGCAAGCATATTGACCATTACTAAAGTATCATAACCATTGCCACAAGTGGCATCAATCACTGTATCCCCTTTCCGGACAACATGTTTCCTAACCCTGGTAAAAATAGTCAATACAACTATTTGATGCCTGGATACAACTGCCTGAAATAATAGGCAGGAACGTAAATGTCTCAATCTAGAGGTGGAATTGGACAAAAAAATGCCTTAACAGGAGACTGTAGAAGGTCATTCCAATATAGAATTAAACAAGGTCCATAAAACAAACTCATTTCGTTGACCCACCAAGCAAAAGTAGCATTCAGCTCATAAACTTAAGTACCACGATGAGTGTGTGTGTGTGTTTATGGTTAATTATGAAAGAGTTTGGCAATCATCTGCATCAATGTATAAAAAGGTATTTTAAAGATCACCGCCAAATCTTAGATTGTGATACAATTTCCTAGAAAGGAGCAGTTAATCATAAATGGCAGCATGATCTGGTGCAATTCATTCTGTTTAAGGATGAGCAGATCACTTGCAACATAGGAAGTGCAGCAAGCATGGAATATGTATGGCAAGCATGTTATCATTGCAGTGTCAATAAAAGACATCTTGGGACCTTAAATCAATTGCTAATTGATCAAAAAGTTAAGAAAATTGTAGTGAGTAATCCAACATGCCTAGTGTTCCAATTTGTGCTCATATCAAACAAGATTTATAAAAACTTTATCCACACATGCACATGCAAGCACACAAAACCCCAAAAACTAAAACTTGCATCAGGTGCTTCAGTTGTTCTAAGAACATATTCTCTGCTGTAGAGTGCATTTTCAAATTTTACTTTGTTTTCTCCTATTGTTCCCACTATATATAATGCCGAAAGACGTGGTGAAGCGAATTTTTCCTTTCATACTTACACAACTAAATTTGGATTAAATTAAATCTAATCACATACATACCTACAAAAAAAAATTTAAGTTTAGAGAAATTGACCTACAAGTTTAAAGCAATTAAGCTTCAGTTCAATGAAAAGGTATAAAATTTACAACAAAACCCAGATTTTTGTATGTATAGTTTCTCAAAGAAATCCATCGGCATAGAAGCAAATATTGAATTTTAGCATATAACCCAAATGGCCAACCACTACTAGTACTCTGATTTCTTATGTCGGACAAGGAAAAAGAAAATAATTTTATAAGAAGTGAAAGAGGGAAAAGGGGTACCAAAAAGATGAGAATCAAGTGGAATAAGATTTTCAAAAGATGCGAGAGTTCATTTGGCTCAATGGCTTTCACGCAGAAGTGAGTCCATTCTCTAGAGTTACAAAGGAATGTGAAGCAGAACAAAGTCTAAGCGTAACATGTTCGAGAAAATAGAGGAAAAAAAAAACAGTAACACTTGAAATAAATTACACAATCCTAAAATATCCCACATCGATAAAATATAAGTAAATTGTTTTATTTATAAATTGTTGTTATAACTTTGTTAATTGCCGAGCTTAGTAACGTAAACTTGTAACCAAGTTGGGGTATTAAAGTGGTTGAATGTATGTTGAGATTGCCTAGGTGGGATGTGGTTAGTATGTTGATTTGTCCAACATGAAGTCAATATTTAGCATGCCCCTTGCCCTTAGGTTAAAGGGCACCCCCACCCTCAATGGATGGGTAGCCCACACATTTCATATTGAATGGTTTGTTAAGGATTGGGGTATTCCCACAAATCAACACACAACCCCTCCCAGCATGCTATCTAGTTCTTCTCAATACAAACAACCACATTTTTTAATTTTAAATTTTTTACATTTATTTCTTGTCAATCTGTGTAAAAATCCATATTTTTTAGATGAGCTTTAGCATTCTATTTTCACTTTTTTTTATACAATTATTTTCTTGTCAATCTTGGTATTTTTTAATAAGTTGAACGGCCATTCAAACAACCACTTTTTTCCTTTACTAATATAAGAAAATAATCGCTTTTTTTTAAATGACCATTATCAATTTGTTTTCAATTTTTTTTTTCTTCCCTTTTAAGTACTTTCCTATCTAATCTTGAAAAATATATATATATATATATATATATATATATATTTTTTTTTTTTTTCTATAACGTGATAAAATCTAATCACTCGTTTCAAAAGAGTGAATAGTATTTTAGAAAATCTATAGTTTAGTTCCTTAAACCTCTAGCGGATCATAATTTGGTAAAGCTTTACAAGGTCCTAAATCATAAGTAGAAATTTTTTCAGAATCGGAGAGTGAAGGTTCTTGATGAGAGCATTACACACAAGGTGTATATTTAAGTGTATTGGTTTGATTAAAATAAAGGATAGATGGTTGATGGGGGAATTTGGGCAAATGCCCTTTTCGCACAAATTATACAGCCTTTTGCCCCATTTCTCAAACTAATTAGGGAAATACCCCTATTTTGTAACTCGATTTTCTCAAAATCGAGTTTTAATGTAAAACTCGATTTGTAGAAAATCGAGTATGGGGCGATCAAACTAAAAAAAAATTGCATGGAACTCGAGTTCCATAAAAAACGCCATTATAGGCCTCCATGAAACGTAGCTATAGGTAAAACTTAAAAAAAAAAAAAAAAAAAAAAAAATTGCATGGAACTTGAGTTCCATAAAAAACACCACTATAGGTATTTAAAACGCTACTATAGGGCTCCCTAATGGAGCGATCAAGTTTAAGAAAAAAACTTGCATGTTAAAACGCCATTATAGAGCTTTAAAACGCTACTATAGGATTTAAAAATGCCACTAGAGGGCTTTAAAAAATTACATGGAACTCGAGTTCTTGGAGTTCAAGTTCCAGCATTTTTTTATTTATTTATAATTTTTAGTTTGTTATAACTCGATTGTCCAAAAATCGAATTTGAAGTTGAGACTCGATTTTTAGAAAATCGAGTTACAAAAGAAGGACATTTCCTTAATTAGTTTGAGAAAGGGGGCAGAAGTCTGTATAATTTAAGCAAAAAGGGCATTTGCCCATTTTGGCCGTGGTTGATGCTATGCAATAACCTAAACAACTTGGATTTGCGGTTGTGGGTGATTCCTATGATAATATACAGTGGATTGTGTACTGTGAAAAGATTTGTGTGATGAAAATATGTAGAGAAAAAAATGACCCATGGCAAGGGATGTGGCTGAGCAAATTAGTGCTCTAAAGGCTCTCTAATATACCGTAAACAAAAATTTGGACCTCTTTTCTGTTGAAACTTGAGACACTTTAATTCTTGCATTTATAGAGATAGCTATTTTCCTTATTTTTAAGGCTACGAGGACAAAAATTGGGTGGAATTACTGGTGTAGTAGTGTTCATACTTCCGATTTGTTCTAAATTAATTTTACTTATTTTTAAGAGATAATTCAGCCTACTTAGCAAATTCGGACTCTCTCATGATTCTTTTATTCTATCATTCAAACCTTAATTCATTAATTTAAATAAATGCATTATTTGATATTAAAAATACAAAAATTTAAAATTAATAAAAAATATATAATATTATTGATATGGAATTTTTGATTGCTTGCAAGTCTACCATAGTTAAAATTATGAAACAATAGGATCTTATATCAATTAATCATTTTATGGACCAATTAAAATTAATCTAGGATAATCCTATGTACGCATTTGTATAATATGATCATGAATCAACCAATCAGATTTAAGCATTCAATAAAAATGGTTAGGTTAATGTTTCACATAGAAAAATACCAATTTACTCTTAATTGCTCTATAACCACTTAGGATCAGGGTCATTTACGAAATTTTCTCTTACATAAAACTATCACATTACAACTTGTTCTAATAAAGGGTAGCAAAATATGGTGTTAACAATTGTAACCCTATGAAACCAGCCACAAATCATGAGAACTCATTAGGAAACTATGAACAGATTAAACTCATTTGAGAGAGTTTTATAAAAAATAAAACAACATAGTGATTTGGGGAGAGAGAGAGAGAGAGAGTATTTTTTACTCTCGAAAAATAATGTTGCATTTAGAGTTTTGGGAATTTAATCATCTATGTAACGAAATTGTCTTAGCATGCGTGATGCGAGGCAAAAACTTGGAAGTGTTTTTTTGTTTTAAATATACAATAGCAAATGGTAGTGGATTTTAATCTCCACCTTTTACTTAGTTAGTGGGTGATGTGGCAGTTTCTCATTAATAGTTATTACTACTAGTCTTTAATTATTATTTTTTTGCTTTTAAAAAAAATATATTAAAATGCTGGTGAAAGGACTGGATTCGAGCACTTCTGCTATTGGATGAGTGGACTCAAGCCCAACTAGCCCTATACAATAAATTTATAGAGAATGGGTTTAAGAACTAGGTCTTAGTCAGGATTACAACAACTAGACACGGTTATGCATGGATTGAATAACAAGGATATAGGCTAAAGTATGAAACTCTGTCCTCAAGCCCTTCGTCCGAGGAACTTAGTGTTCTTCTTTCTTCAGTGCTAGATTACAAAGGTTTCCAAAATCATGCAAATTGCTACTGTCTTCTCCTTTCTTTTTTTCTTCCGCTCGTTTTTCGATCCCCTATTCTTGGAGGATCTCTCCCATTATATATCTCCTTCCAATCGATCTTGACCCTCCATCTGTTGGTCATGCAGGTCCTTTCTCGAGTGCTTATTCCATCCAGCCACCTTCTTAAACTCTCTGTGAGTTGCGGCAACCAAGACCGCATTGTTCAGGGGTCATTTCCTCATTAATGCGGCTAAAACGTTAGCTGGGTGCATTTAATGTGGAGGTGACAGTTTCTCCTTGAATTGCTTTTACACCATACCCCCATGGATGTCCTACTATACTTGTCCTTTTTCTGGGGGCACTTTGGGAGGCTGCCTTTGACGGAGTGCCGTTCTTTCCTTTTGGGATCTGGAATGCCTAGAACAGGATCGTCCTTGGCAACGTTTTTAGGCTATTTGGGCTTTCTTTGTTCGTCCTCGGCCATTTCTTCCTCCTCAGCGTGGGCCTTGGGCTTAGTATAAAGTGGGCCGGGGTTGTCAAATTCTTTGGCCTCGCAGCTGGGTATGCTAAAAGACATGAAGAATAGAGAAATGTGTGGTGTAAACTTAGACAATTAATGAGAGACTAATGAGATAACAGTAAAATAAATTAATGTGAACTTTTGAGTAATAGTAAAAAAAAACTTAATGAAAGAGGTAAAAAAAAAAAGAAAGGCTAAATGCAAAATTAGTACACCACTTGACAAGATCTCATGTACTCCCGCACGAGGTCTTCACTTTTACATAGAAATCATATATATATATATATATATGACAAATTTTTAAGATAATATATAAGGTTTTTAAAAGTAATGGCCTTTTTATAATACCTTTCATTGTTTTTAGGGTACGATACCTACAGATTAGATAAGAGTTGGTCCCAAAAAAAATACTCTCTCTAAGTTGAGAGCTTCTCTCTCTGGTTTTCAGAGTTGTTCCACTTTGGTGTTTGTATTTTTTAGTTTCACTTAGGTGTTTTCCTTTAGACCTTGCCGGCACCTTTTCCCAAATTCTCCACCCCTTTTCCTACCTTTATTTCCCATCACTCACTTTCCCTTTTCACCTTTCCTTCTAACTTCTATTCCATTATGTTGGTTTTTGGGTACTCTTTTAACTTTACTCTTTTGCTTTTTTCCTTTTCCTTTCCTTGTCTTTGCTGTGTTCCTGATCTACACTTTTACTGATATAATCTTTTACTTATCTTCTCCTTGTTTTTCGTTTTTGGACGGTTGTGGGGTCTGTGCTGTGTGTTTTATCTCAAGGTTTAGCTTTTATTTTGTGGCCCCCTCTTCAAGTGTTCATGGGGGACCCCTTTACAGCTCGTAATTTTGGATGGTCTGAAAGCAGTGGGTCAGAGGTAAGCTCTGGTCCTTTTGTTGAAGAATCTGACTCGGATTCACTAGATAGTGAGGATAATGATGCCCCTTTTGCTAGACATGGTCCTGTTCTAGAGGCTGATCATGAAAACCTTGACATGCAAAGGGGTTTTTGGAGTCATTGTGCCTTTGGCTTTATTCTGGACTACCGAAAGTTCTCAATTGCATATCTACAACAACTTATCAGCAGTGCATGGAGACTCCGAGGCGTGGCTACTGTAGTAGGTAGAGATTCCTTTTTCTACTTGATCCATTTTGAAAAGACTGAAGATTTAGAGGCTATGTGTGCTGAAGGTCTGTGGGCTGTTGATGGTGCCCTTCTAGTCTTGGAGAAATGGAGGCCTAATCTGGTGGTGAACAAACTTCATCTTAATCATGTGTCTATTTGGGTTCAACTACATGGATTACCCCTTGAATATCAGTACCCGGAAATGGCTGAGCAGATGGGTCAGTTGATAGGTTTTGTTGAAAGGGTAGATTGCGAGGATCGTCTTCCTAGAAATATTAGGTTCTTGCGAGTCCGTGTGCGATTGGATCCGTGGATGCCAATTATTTCTGGTTTTGTGCTTCGCCTAGATGATGGGTCTAGAACTTGGATCCAATGCCGTTATGAAAGGGTACATAAATTATGTACCAGGTGTGGTTTGATTGGTCACAGCAGAAGGCAGTGCAATGTGAGCATGGATGAGGTGGAGAGGTGTTTGATTCGTCAAAGGCAACGTTTACAGCGGATCTTTCATGTGCAGTATGGTTTTGAGTCTATGGAACCTCACTTCCACAATGAGCTGAGGGCCTTCTACAATAGACGGAGGCATTGGACAACTCAGGTTCGTGGTGACAACAGGCAACCTAATAATCATGATCACCCTCATCATCCTGACCGAAATCCTATTCATCATTCATATGATGGCGGTAACAACATGCAAGCTCATAACCTTGGTCACATGCATCATCTTGAACCAAATACTTCTCTTCAACCACCAACTGTTTGTCATCTGTCCCATGGTGAGAATGTTCAGGTTTCCTCTGAACCACTTAATCTTGTCACGGCCCAACACCAGCAGACTGACCATGCAAATCTCTCCTCCGCCATTTTTACTCTTAATTTAGGTAATACCCCTGTGAATTCCACTGCCTCATCCACTGATAATACTCCTTTACACCCAACCACCACCACGGACCTGAATCTGGTTCAAGAAGAGACATTGCAGGGTTCGATTAACGAAGAAGCTGGACTCAATTATCCCCTTAGGGAGACTTGGATAGAGGGTACAGGCCCATTTCTCACAACTGGGGATTTGAGAGTTCAAACAGGTGTGAACTCAGATACAGACAGTGATTCTGAAACGGTGAGGATGTTTAATCTGGATATGTTGAATGAAGGTCGTCCTGAGTGGGTACGTAGTGATGCATGGGATGCGGGACAAATTCCTGAAGTTGCTGCCCCTATTGCTCAACTTGTAGCTAACAGAGTGGACAGAGATATTAGTTCTGGGCCGCAGGATAGAAGAGTTTCTGAGGCAGGCCCATCACAGACTATGAGCCTTGATACTGGCCTTAACTCTTTTTTTGGTTATGAGGGGCATGGGCTAGGCCCAGGTCCACCTTCACCTGCCTCTATTGACTCTGATCCTGGTTATCTATCAAGTCTGCATTGTGATGTGGTGCCTGAGACAACCTGTGCTGCTAGGAAGAGGTTCGGACCTGATTTGGGGAGGCTAGGAAGGAACATTAGACAGAGGTTACTCTGTGGTTTTCTCCAAAAAGAAGGTACCAATGACTTTTCTCTGCTTAAATCATTTCCTAATTCCTTGTCTCATGTACCTCCTGATGCTGAATTGCTCCTTGAATATCCAAATGGGTGTTGGGAAGCTGGCCCCAAGCAGCTTCCCCAACAGCCATGAGGATTATGAGTTGGAACTGTTGAGGTCTGGGCAAATCCTCTGCAGTTCTTAAGTGTCAGAAAAAAGCCCAGGAGTTGAAACCTGACATTTTGTTTCTTATGGAGACTAGGTTAATTATAGGCAAAGGCAAACAAATTTGGGATAAGTGTGGGTTTTCTGATGGGTGGGAGCTTCCAAGAGTAGGGTTTGGTGGGGGGCTGATATTGGCTTGGATGCCTAGGAAGAGTCTTGTTGTAGAATTTGCATCTGAACATCTCATCCATATTAATTTACTAGACAATAAACGGAATCCTCTTTCAATCACCTTTGTTTATGGACATCCTAATCATGCCAAAAGAGACCTTGTATGGCAACAGCTTAAATCTTTGAAAGATCATTCACATCCAAATTGGCTCTGTATAGGGGATTTTAATCAAGTCCTAAACTCTCAAGAAAAACTGTCCTTCAATCAGGGCAACATTGTTGGTGCTAATTTGTTGCAACAGGTGATAGATGATCTTCATTTGTGTGACTTAATGGCCACTGGGCAGAAATATACATGGATAAATAATAGAGATGATGAGGATCTAGTAATGGAAAGGTTGGATAGGGCCTTTGCCACAGTTGAATGGGTCAATATGTATCCTTTACACTCCTTAAGGAACCTTCCTATCATTCATTCTGATCATGGACCTATTATCTTGGATTTGGAGGTTCGTAGTCCTTATAGGAAACGACCCTTTAGGTTCGAGCACATGTGGATTTCACATCCTACTTGTCATGATTTGATTAAGCAGTCTTGGAATTTTAATTCTTCTGGTTCTAGAGCTGCACAACTTCGAAACAAATTATCTAATGTGAGAAAGAGTATTCTGAAGTGGAATAAACAGGTTTTTGGTAGAGTGGAAACTGAGATTCAAGAGAAACAAGCTCAGCTGCAAGTTCTCCAGAATTCTATCAGTTCTGTTGAGGATGCAAAAGCCGAAAAAACCCTTAGAATGGAGATTGAAACCCTGTTAGATAGAGAGGAGCTGATGTGGGCCCAAAAGGCAAGGACTAAGTGGTTCCTTCAAGGGGATAGGAACACTAAATTTTTCCAAACTGTGGTTAAACAGAGACGAGCTAGAAGTAGGATCCTTCACATCAAGAATGAGCAAGGCATTTTCACTGATAAGCTTGACGAGATTGAGACCGCACTAAATGATCACTTTAAGAAAAATTTTGAGGCTACAAATACCATTAGTGTGGAGGAACTTGTTGATGAGCTCCAAGGTTTACCTATTCCTACTTTATCTGCCCAGGATTGTTCTTCCCTTATTAGACCAGTTTCAAGTGTGGAAATTGAAGACACTGTGTTCCAATTAGGACCTCACAAAACTCCTGGACCTGATGGTATCCCGGCCTTCTCCTATCAAGAGTATTGGCCAACTGTCAAGCTAGATGTGATCAATACTGTCCAAGCCTTTTTCCACTCTGGTTCACTTTTCAGACCGCTTAACCATACTTTCATTACCCTTATTCCTAAGGTCAATTACCCTGAAGAGGTCACTCATTTCCGGCCTATTAGTCTTTGCAATGTCTTATATAAGATTATTTTCAAAATTCTTGTTAATAGGCTAAAACCACTTATGGATAAGCTCATTACTCCCTTTCAAAATGCTTTCATTAAAGGAAGAAACATTTCTGACAATATTCTTATAGCACATGAAATCATGTATGACCTTAGGAGGAAGAGAGGGAAGAAATTCAGCTTTGGGGCTTTGAAAATAGATATGACCAAAGCTTATGATAAAGTTAGATGGAATTTTCTGAAGGCAGTGCTTGTGGTGATGAAGTTTGACTCCAAATGGATTAATTGGATTATGGAGTGTGTCACCTCTGTGCAATTTACCCTTCTCATTAATGGCCACATGTCTAAGTCTTTCACACCAACTCAAGGGTTGAGGCAAGGGGACCCTCTATCCCCTTACTTGTTTCTTTTTTGTGCTAATATCCTCTCCATCTCCCTTACACAAGCTGAAACCTTAAACAAGTTAAAAGGGGTTAAAGTTGGAAGGAATGGCATTTCATTTACCCATCTGTTGTTTGCTGATGACTCCCTTCTGTTCTTCAAGAAGGATAAGCACTCTGTTGACACCTTGCTGAAAATTTTGGATTGGTATTGTAGGGTATCTGGGCAGTCTATCAATCCCCTCAAATCTGATTTATTTTGCTCACCTAATATGCCTATGGAAGACCAGGAAGCCTTGGCTAGAAAGCTGAAAGTTAATCTGGTGCATACTCCTACCAAGTACCTCGGCCTCAACTTTAAGCTTAAGGGTAACAAAGTAGCTGATTTTCACTTCTTGGTTGAAAAACTACAGTCCAAACTGCAGGGTTGGAAGGCGAGGTTACTATCACAAGCAGGAAGAACAACTCTTATCTCCTCTGTGCTTCAATCTTTACCTTTATACACATTCTCTTGTTTTAAGGTTCCTGATCAGGTGTGTAATGAGATGGATACCATTATTAGAGCCTTTTGGTGGGGGCATGGGAAAGGTGAGAAAAAACTTCATCTTTTGAATTGGGAAAAAATCTGTCATCCTAGGAGGAAGGGAGGTCTTGGTATTAAAAAGTTTGGTCCCATGAACCATGTTATGCTTGCAAAGCAATACTGGAAGTTGTACCAAAATCCTAACTCTTTGCTGGCAAGAACTTTTAAGGCTAAATACTACCCACACTGTTCTTTACAAGAATACACTCCAAAGTCTCATCATACTTGGTGTTGGAAGAACATTGTTAAGCAAGGTGATTCTAGACTTAGGGAGGGGCAGTGGAGAGTTGGTAATGGTTTCAATATCCCTCTTACTCATCAAAACTGGTTTCCTAGTGCTCAGGGTACTCTGCATCATCCTGAAATACAAACTGGTACAGTGGGGGATCTTATTGACCACAATTCAAAAACTTGGAAAGCTAATTTGGTCCGAACCTTATACCATTTTCCTTTGAGCAAACAAATTCTCCATATTCCTTTACCTAAAGCTCATGATGTGCAAGACCAGTTGGTTTGGAAGTTTTCCAATGAGGCTAACGGTAACTATGGAGTCAAAAGAGCCTATGAGATTCTTATACAAGATTCCCTTTCTTCTGGAAATATTCACGGAGATCAAAATGTGTGGAATCTGATTTGGGGAGTCAAAGTTCCCTTGAAAATCAATACTTTTGTTTGGAAACTTATCCAGGACAGATTACCCACTCTTAGTAATCTAAACAACAGAGGCATCTCAACCCAAACAACATGTCTCCTCTGTAATTCTGATGTTGAATCCTCAACTCATCTCTTTCTCCTATGCCCATTTACTAGAGCTTGTTGGCACGGATCAACCTTGGCTGTACATGCTACTGACTTTAGGAGTTTAAGTGTCCAGCAGTGGCTTTCAACAATCCTAATGAAGTTCAAATCCAGGGAGCCTTCTTCTATGGCTTACTTACAAGCAATTTTTACAACCCTTTGGCATATTTGGTTACACAGGAACAGAGTGCTATATGATGGGTTACAACCTAATCCTATGAGCGTGATTTTAATCTCTCAATCTATGGCTTGCAGGTACAAAGAGGCTTTCCTTGACCAACCAAGAGACACTTGCCAGCCAAGAAGATATCAACCAGAACACTACTCATCCTCAGGGCAGTGGCAGTTGATCGTTAAGCTTGTTGGAGCCAGGAGCAAGAAGCCAAATCGCTGGTCTTCAGCTTATGAAGCTATTAATAGGTAGGGAGATAGCTTGTTTTATGGTGTTAATAGTAGTGTAGCTGATACAACATGTGGGGTGCTGTTGGATGCTATGGTGGAAGCTGCTCTCAAAGCAAAAAACCATGGTTTCCAGTTTGTTTTGTTTCTAGGCACCAGCAGACAGTTAGTCAATCTAATTCAGCATAGGAAGACCACAAACCGGCTGCAACAGATTCGGCTTGCTGACTTAGACTTTTTGAACCATAATGGATTTTGCTGTGATGTGTTTTTAGTGCCTAAACTTGTTGTAAATTCTGTTTGGTCAGTTGCGAACTTGGCATGTCAAATGCCGTTGAATTGTAGCTGGTTTACTCCAGCTGTTGTGTAGTCTGTTGGTTTGTATTTCTCCCCTGTGTGGTATCAAAAAAAAAAAAAAAAGGGTACGATACCTACGGTGAAGCTAGTCTTTAATGTTATACGAGCTACTAGTAAATATGACAAAGTTACCATCATATCATATATGTGATTATTTTACCTATCCAAATAACAAAAAATTTGGAAAAAAGGAAAACTCAGGTTATCTTTGTAAGATAAAATTCAGAGTGCAGCGGAAACAAAACAACATAGACATACCTTCAGCCATAGTTGTTTAAGTGTTTAGAGAAAAAGAAGACTCACTATACGATAATAGTGTTTATAAAAGGTATCTTCTAGTCTATAACCTTTACTTTACATATTTCCTTTTGATGGAGACAGGCTATATATGGAGGCTAGACTAGGGACCCTTTTAAATTAAGATTTGTTTCATAACCCTCCTTCCATCAACGAGTTTAAAACTAGTAACTTCAAGGTGTTTATTAACCAAAGAGGTTATACCAAATGAGAGTTACTTAGAAAATGTTATTCACCATAACGTCTTTTACAAATAAAATCTTTAAGACATGAATTTTCATTTATCACTTAAATGTGGGCCACATAAAGTTTTCTTAAAATCTTACATTCTCCCACTTGGCCCACTTGACATTTAAATTACTTGATAAATGATATTAACTTTAACATGGTCATGATATTACTCATGTCAACTAATTGTGAAATGTTTCCACTCAAATAAAGAATTCAATACATGAATCATGGCGGTAGTATCCTTAATTATAATGAGTATTTCCTTCCATGTATTATAATGTATGGTAATCCTTATGTGAGTACTTTATGAGTCATTAATTCTTTATGAATGGACTACCTATTAGCCATTCGGGTCCTCTTTTATACATCCCCACGGATATATCATCCTTATACATCTCTAGAGATATATCTAACTTAATACATATACTTTATGTGCACAAAATAAAATTCATATATTTTCTTCTCCAAAAATAACCAAATATGTGTCCAAAACATAGAATAATTAGAGAGAAATTAAATACCAAATGAGCTAACAAGTTCCATATGTCCAAAAGACTTTTATACTACTTTGCCGGCAATCCTTTAGTTATGGAATTAATATATATTAGCTCAATAATTTTAACTCAATGGACACATTCAATTTCTTAAAATTCTCTCTTAGACTGAGTTACTTTATGTCGATATGTTTATTTCGGCTTTCACAATCATTGTCCTTAGAGAAGAAAATTATAGCCGAGTTATCTTTAAAAAATCTTTAAAGGACTTATCATAAAATCGACCTTAAGACCTATCCATAATGCCTGTCTTATTGCTTCATAGCTTATAGGATATCATACATGACATAATCAAATCACTACTTCCAAGTAGTGTGTCATTCATATTTAGGCATAAAAACAATACATTTACTTCCACTGATCTTAAGGTATATACACCGAATAACAATGTGCCTAGTAAAACCAAATGGCGCAACAAAGTTGGTGACCCTTTATATACCATTAGTGGGATACCTATATGCCTAACTTTTGCAATATAAAACTTTTATTGGGAGCCAAACCTAATGGATCTTGTAAACTAACATTAATAGCTTTCACAAAACCTTTAACCTTATAGGAATAAATTTCCAAGTTCTTACTCTCAAGCAATCAAATCATTCCCACCCTCGTACTTAGTTTCTCATTTGACATATTTTATTCAATAAGATGGGTGATTCATCCACATGAGTACCAAATCATAGATCCACAAACCCAAAGAATATAAACTTTAATGCTATGAAACTTAAATTTTAATTCTAAATTAACCAATGTCAACTTAGTAGTAAATTCGACCTTCCTATGGGCAGAGGCGCATCATGCATGAATTTACTATAAAACTTTAATCATAAAACTAGTAAATATAAACACTAAGAATCAAATTTTCCATACCTATGGGCCTAGGAAAAATCTCATCTTAATGCTACATTCACCATTTTATTCCTATTAAATCATAAAAATAATAACCTCCCTATGGGGCCAAGTCATTATCTTCATGAATTAATTGCCACTGAGATGCCTTTATCCTAATGAAGTCTTGTAAAAATTTCTTGATATGATTATCATCATGGCTTAAGATGCTATGGCTACTCCTAAGTCATTTTGTTATTCACTACTTCAAATAGCATCATAAAGATCAATCAATGCTAATATTGATCATAACAGTATGCATTCCAAGATGACATGAAATAATATTTCACAAGATGATAAGTGCAAAGAAACCTAAAATGCACGTAATTAAACACATTCTTCACTTCAATGATCCAAATCTCAAATGTAACAATAAACTTTATGAAATAATTGCAAACTTACATGCAACACATTTACCCCATAATTTATTGTAAAAAGTTATGGTTTCCAAAATATAAGGATCATTTGTATTATCATGCCAAATATATTGATCCACAAAAAATTGTCTCTAAAGCAATTTACAATTGAAAATTGTACAAATTATTGAGGCATGTTTGTCATATGGGCCACCATACTGTCACAAATTATTTTCCAAATAATTAAGATTTTATATCCAGGAAACAAACTTAAATACTTGGATGAGCACTTGATGAATATCAAAATCAAAATCAAATTTATGAACACTTTAAGTGTCTTGGCATTTATTTTAGTTGAATTATCCACTGGTGCAGATTAGCATTTTGTAATATACAATACGTGGACAATTTACAATTAGAGAAAACAATGTCCTTGAGTCGCAAATGTAATGAAAAAACCAATTGATATAACATATCTACCTTTGAACCTATGTAGTTCCATATAGTTAATAATCTTATGGATTTCAAATTGATTCTTCCAATCTCAAAACTCAATGGTAATTCGTTACAAAGATACCAATAAAGATGCAAAACAAAACTTGTTCTCTAGGATTTAAAGTATACATGCTCTATATTTGGATTCAGCACAACTTAAATTTCATCCCAAAATAAAATTAGTGCATACAAACTTTTACTGTAGATGGTACAAAAATATACCATGATTGGAAATAATAGAAATTTCTCAAACTAAAATCACTAAACAACATAGCATGAAGGATGGCCCTGATACCAAATGTAAGATAAAATTCAGAGTGCAGCGGAAACAAAACAACATAGACATACCTTCAGCCATAGTTGTTTAAGTGTTTAGAGAAAAAGAAGACTCACTATACGATAATAGTGTTTATAAAAGGTATCTTCTAGTCTATAACCTTTACTTTACATATTTCCTTTTGATGGAGACAGGCTATATATGGAGGCTAGACTAGGGACCCTTTTAAATTAAGATTTGTTTCATATGTAAAGTAAAGGTTATAGACTAGAAAAAATATGGTGAATAAAAATATTACTTTTTTTTGCGAAAAAATAACAATTATACTTGAATACTATGGAGTTACCAATGAAGGATTGGGGAGGAGGGCCATGGCCCCTGGGTTTTCCAATTTCTTCCCCTCACCTTACTTTCTTAAAAAATAAAAATTACAAACGGTCAATTAAACAGTAATGTCTCTCCTTCTCAAAAAAATAAAAATAGTAAAGTCTCATTTTTTTTTATTAATATTCATATTTTTTTTGCCACATATAACTCATTAACTTTAGGAACATTTAAAGAATATATTAAACATCTTTTTAAAAAAGCATATGTTAAAAGAATATATAAGTAAATCTATTTAGAAAAAATATTTTTCTTTTCCAAAAAAAACACATTTAATCATTTTCAATTTGCATTTAGAGAATTAAGGATATACAATTTGTTCTTATATATGGACACAACAAAATCTCACAACAATTGTTAAGATTTTTCCTTTCATTAAATTGAAAAATGGTACGATTTTTATGGTTACAACTTTGGTACAAATCTACTTTGTAATCCATAAACAAAAGATATTTTTTTCATTTAGTTTTATAATTTTATACTACTCTTATATAACATTATATATATGTAAAGGCATATAATTTAGTTTGTTTAGTTTTATAATTTTTATACTTCTCTTTTGTGTGTGTTATTTTGTGGATTTAAAAATGTATTTATATATTTAGCATGGCCTCACTGAATTTTTTAATTTTTTTTTGCCTCTGGCATTGCGTGAAAAATATAATATCATAGGTAATCTTATTACCATAATAGGTTCCCTATATACTGAAAAAAAAAATTTGAGTATGGTAGAATTTCCGAAAAAATCAATGTGTGTTTGTTCTTCTCAAATACGGCCAAATTTGGACTTGGTGATGCAATGAACATTATGGTGCAAGACTTAGATAATAAATCGAAATTTATTGATTCCAAGAAACTCTAGTATTCTAAATATCCGTACATCCATGTTATGGGACTAGTAGTTATTTTTAATGAATCAATAATAAGCATAAATATACGCTTAAAAATAGAAACAAAACAATAAGCATAAATATAAAGTTGAAGTTTCTCTCAAAAAAAAAAAAAAAAAAAAAATATATATATATATATATATATATATAAAAAGTTGAAGACTCATATATATTAGCATTCAATTTTATTGCAAAAAGCTTATAAATTGATATGACAATGAACATGGTAGTAATATTTTAATAACAACACAACAATCAAATGTATGAATTAATTTTTGTGAATGGTAACATATCAATTATCGGTATGCCTCAATACATATAAACGATATTAGGGATATTATAAATTCTATACATGAGACTTATTAATTGATATGTCATCAATCATAAAAAATTGGTAATCCAAACTGTTATTTATTATGTTGTTGAAGTAATAATAATTACATTCATTATCATATTAATTTAAAATCATATTTATTATGTCATGTCACCAACTCAATCTAATATATATGATTATGAGGCTTAAGGTAAATCGGAAGACCATCAACAGGAATAGGCGATAGTTTGCAAGTAATCTTTTCATCCAAAATTGCTTTCTCCCACTTGAATCTTGTCACCACATTATGCATAAACACTAGTATTTCTAATCGAGCATACTCCCTCCCAGGGCAAATTCTAGGTCCTCCTCCAAATGGTACAAATGTGTAAGGTGCTGGACCATTACTTTCAAATCTTGAAGGATCAAATTTCTCAGGATTGGGAAAGTATTTAGGATTTTTGTGTGTTGAATGTGGAGTCCAATATGCCTACAGCAAAAACATGGAATCGGAACATTAATAATCATTATTAAAACATAGAGAATTTCTATATAATTAATTTGGCTCATGTACTGGTACGTGTCACATACCTTCCACCCTTTAGGAATAGTAAATCCTGCATAAGTGAAGTCCGTTATAGCCTCTCTAAATGTTCCTGAAGAAGGCGGTATTAGCCTCATTGCCTCACGCGCCACATTCCAAGAGTACTTCATTTTCTTAATGTCATCCCAATTCAACAAATCATTCGGACCCTTAGATCTTGCAATTTCCATTTGCTCTGTTTAACAATATGACCTCATTTTCGTTAGTTAGATTAATCTTTCTAAATCGCATTTATGAGATATGTCACGTGTCAAGAGCTACATACAGTATATTAAATGGATTTTTTTTTTTTGTATTTTTCTTAATTACTAGCTACAGGTGGCCGCTAAAAGATTGGGCCACTATAGTTGATTGTGCACGCGCTTGTGTATTGATAATGTTACACACTTCTCTCTTTAATAATGCTAATGAGTGTTCTATGGGCACTTGTTAAGAATCTATTTTAAGAAATTTTTTACATCACTTTTATGAGAAATGAAAAAAACTATCAAAATATTAATTGCTTTTAGGGCACTCGTTAGTATTTCCCTTTAATAAATCTACTATTGAATTACATTTTTCTATTTAGTTTCCATACTTGCAAAACTCATTATCATCATAAATCAATAATTATCTTATTTACAATAATTTAGAATTCTAAGTCATTGTAATTTAAAATTATCCACAAAACTTGAGATATAGGGTCTGTTCAGATACTACTTATTTTGCTGAAAACTGAAAACACTGTAATAAAATAATTTTTAAATGTATGAATAGTGCTGTGGGACTCATTTTTAATAAAAAAGTTTCTGAAAAATGAAGTTTGTGGGTCTCATAAATAGTGCATGGAACCCATTGATGTACACTGTACACGGGAGAAAAGTCCAACAACTGTGGCTAAAAAAAAAAAGAAAAAAAGGAAAACATTGAAAAGTGAAAACACAAACGTGAATCCAAACACTAACATAGATCGAATAGTAAATAATATTTGTTCTCTAAATTGAAATTGATGTTAATCTACGATATACTATATTAAATGGTAAATACGCTTATGATGAAGATCTTTTAAAGCGAAAGAAGTCTAGCCTAATAGTGTTTTAATGGAAAGAAGACTTAGGGTTTGTTTGGATTCAGTTTATTTTGCTAAAACTAAAAACTGAAAACTGAAAAAATTGTAGCAAAATAATTTTTAAATGGGTGAATAGTATTGTGGGACCCATTTTTAATGAAAAAGTTGTTGAAAAATGAAATTTGTGAGTCCGTAAACAATGCACGGGTGAAAAAGTCAACAAATGCAGACTAAAAAAAATAAAAATAAAAAATAAAAAGAGAAGGAAAACGCCGAAATGCACAGACGCTGAAACCAACACATAGGCCCATAATAGGTCGAGAAGAAGTACCTTTTAAGACCTCATTGTAAACATGAGGGAAGTCTGCTAGATACTTCAACACGAATGTGATGGCAGAACTAGTGGTATCATGTCCAGCAAGAAGTAAGCCCACAATGTTGCTAGAAATTAACAAGTCGTTCATAACTGACCTGCCGTTCTCATCTAATGCAAGAAGCGTGTGAGTTATAAAGTCACGAGCAACCGTCGCATTATTCTCTGATAGCAGATCTTTCTTCCTCTGTTGGATTACTTCTAAAAGCTCCTGGTGAATAACTTTGCCTGCTTTAATGGCGCGGTTAAAGTTTGTGCCTGGGATATTTATAGGCACAGACGTTAAACCATCTACGATAAGGGCAAAGGGATCAGCAAATGTTGTCACATGGTTGGGATCTGTGATACTCATAAACAACCTACAAGCCAGTGCAAAGGTATACTTCATTGAAAGTGGCAAAACCTTGACTTGTTTGTAAGGAGACCAATCTGTCTCCAAGTGTTTCTTTGCCATGGAGTCCATGATAGGTATGAAATATTGAAGAGTTTCCGGCATGAGAAATTCAACCACAGCCTTCCTTATTTTAATAGAATCTTCAGGGGAAATGTTTTCAAGAGATTCTGGAAGGGTAACTTTTAGCAAGAAAGGCGGCAACCAAGAGATGACATGTTTGTTCTCATTGGAGAACAGAAACTTGTTTCCTGAAGCACCACAAAACACAGCCATGTTCTCACCAAACAGTGAGGTTTTGAAGAGATCCTGCGAGTATTTGCTCATTCTGTTGTTAATGAACATCTCTGGTGTGCCTCTTTTCCCAGCCATGCCAAATTCCAGTGTTTCCCCAATCACAGGCCATCCCTTTTTACCTGGTGGAAACTTGGCACGAGTTGATTTTTGTTTATAGATGAGAAAGATGAGTGAGAAGGAAATACAAAGGAGTACAAGGTGCAGCAGGTTTGAAAAGAAATCCATACCAACTTCCACACCCTCTTACCTGCACAAATGAGCAAGACCTAATTCTCCAAGTTCCAATTGAGGTTAGCTAGAGCCTGAACAATATCAAATAAACCTATCACAATAAGTATAAAACTTAAAATTTTATCTAGTTACAAAGTAGGAATAGCCTCAAATAATATTTTCCACCTCCAAATTTTTCCAACCAATTCATTCACAAGGCGTAGACTCCAATTTATAAAATTAATCCATTCAATATCATCTCCTTAATACTAAAATCTTAACAATTTATGAGTAGCTTCTATAAGATTTACACAACATCGTACAGAGACCCATGAAACCAAAATCACAATATTCTCCAACACAAACCATTTAAATATTTTACTAGCTCCAAATAACTCAATAAAAATTATATTCACCATCTATTTCACATTAAGTGTCTGTTTGGATCCACGTTATTGCGCGTCTGCATTTCACAATTCACGTTTCCTTCTCTTTTTATTTTTATTTTTTTTAAGCCGCAGTTGTTGACTTTTCTCTTGTGAATAGTGCACGGGTGCATTGTTTACGAGACTCACAAAATTCACTTTTCAGCAACTTTTTCATTAAAAAGGAGTCTCACAGCACTATTCACATATTTAAAAATTATTTTGCTACAGTGTTTTCAGTTTTCAGTTTTCAACAAAAATAAGTTGTATCCAAACGGATCCTAAAGATCCCAAACCCCAAAATCTTCACCACTTAGATAACCATCATTGTAAAAACTATAAACTCACACATCAAATAATTCCACAAACACAAAACTCATACATATAAACACATAAATATCACTTCTGAAACTCATAAATCACATGGTATCATTACCAAAGCTTAGATAAAATATTAAAAAAAAAAAAAAAAAAAGCCTCTAGCAAAGCATATAAACCCACCAAAAATATTAGAAATTTTTACCTTAAATAGTAAAGATAAGTGAGCCTTATCTTTTTCCTATGAAATTTTTCGGGATCTTGCTGGAAAAAAATGGTTGTGGAAGTGCTGAGGAGGGATACTGGTGGAAGAGTAAGGGAGTGTGAGAGAGGAGTGTATGTGAGGAAATGAAAAGAAAAGAAAAGAAAGATGTAAAAGACCCTTGATTGACCGGCCAAATATGGAAAGATATTTGTGAGTGCGTGGTTAGGAGATAGGAGGTAGGTGGCTCCTTAAAAATCTGATCTCTTTGTTTGTTTGTTTGTTTGTTTTTTTTTTTTTTTTTTTGCTTTTGCTTTACATAAGTAATATATTATTGGATTTTATTAATGTGTGTCTTTAAGGTACACATTAATTTTTATTTTTGAAAAAAATTTTTTCAAGAATTGAAAAAGTAATAATAACTTTTTTAATTTCAAAAAAAAAAATTTTAAAAATAAAAAGTTTAAAGTGTATCCTAAAAACACATATTAACCCAACTCTATATTATTTTCTACTCAAGGAATAAGTTGACCCTGTTGTTTTCCCTTAAAATTATATTACAGGCCGACAGGCAAAATGGAAATAAACTATTTTCCATGTGTGTCGGCAGCTTTGATTGACACCTAACCCAAAAACAATTGTGATTTGACGTCAAAAAAAAAAAAAAACAATTGTGATTTTTAAAATTTTAAAGCAAGGATGCATGTATGTATCATTATTATTATTTTTTATTCTACGTACTTTGCATTTTGCATAGTTGCCGCATTACGTGAGTGAACATGCAACGTCCCAGTCACCAAAATAAAAAAAATAAAAAGGGTCAGATATTTTAAGTGTCCCACATGCTCCCACCAACACACCATTCTCCACTACTCGTTTCACACTTACCCTTTTCTCTATTTTGGCCGGTCAACAAGGGTCCTCTACCCTTGTTTTCTTTTTCATCTTCTCTCAAATACAAATACTTCTCTCACACTCCCTCACACTCTCCCACCGGTACCTCCATGCCACCATCTCCACCATCTTTTTCCGGCAATGTTATCGAAAAATCCTTGAGAACCTCTAAGCATCTTCATCTTTTATTTGAGGTAAATATTTCTAATCTTTTTTGTGGGTTTATATGTTTTTTCATGAGGTTCTTTAGTCTAAGCTTTGATAATGATATCTATATGATTTATAAGCATTTGAAGTGATATTTATGTGTTTATATGTATGAGTTTTGTATTGGTGGAATTATTTGATGAGTGGGTTTATGGTTTGTGCTAATGATGACAGTGGCGGTGCCACGTACAGGTCAGGGTGTTCCCAGGAACACCCTAACTTGAAAAAAATTACTAAAAAAAAAAATATATATATATATATATTTAAGCTAAATTAGGAACACCCTCAACACAAATTTAGGAACACCCTCAGATTAAAAAAAAATTTATCTGTTCAACTTTCAAGCAAAAAAAAAAAAAAATTGTAACAGAGCCAAGCCAAAATTTATCTGTTCAACTTTCAAGCAAAAAAAAGCCCAAAAAAAAAATTGAACTAAAATCTGAAAACAAAAAAAAATTTGAAACAGAACCAAGCCCATGGTAAGCCAAGCCCACGGCGAGCCCAACAGAGCAAACCAACCCACAGATTCTAAAAAAAAAAAAAAAACCAACACAGAATCAGACATCAAACTTACCCACCGTACCCCCGGTCACGTCGTTGCAGAAAAAACCAATCCCCAATACACGATACAGTCTATACAATACAGAGCAAAAGCAAAACAAACCAAAAGAAATACCGTGTTTATCAAAAAAAAAAAAAAAAAAAAACCCAATACAGAGCCTTTATACCAAAACGGCAAAACCAAACCAAAAAACCCCAATATTCGCTCCTCGGTCGCCGTAGCTCGCTCCTCGTCGTCATCGCTGTAGCTCGCGCCTCGTCGCAAATCGCAAATCGTAGACCGCAGATCGCAATCGCAGTCGCCAGTCGCAGATCACAGTCGCAGTCGTCGTCGCCGTAGCTCAGTGTTAGCAGATCGCAGATCCCTCCGGACCGGCGGACCCTCCCTGAGCTTCAGCTCCCTCAAGGTATTTCTAATTTCTCTCTCTTTTTCTCTCTCAGTTTCTCAGTCTCTCTCTCTTTTTCTCACTGAGTGTGATTTTCTAAAATAATAAGCGTCTCTCTCTCTTTGGTCTTTTATTTAAATTAACTCAGTAACTCTCTCTCTCCCTCTCTCTCTCTGATTGGCTATTTGGCTGGCCAAATGAATCACTCCTCTCTCTGATTGGCTGGCCAAATGAATCACTCCTCTCTCTGATTGGCTGGCCGAATGGATCATTGTTTGTCTTTATTTATATTTTGCTTTTTCCTATTCTGTCTTTTTGAATTTGGCTTTAGTGTTTATTTTATCCGTTGGTGCTGTGTTGGTCAGTGTGTGTTCTGTGTTGGTGTAATATTAATTGTCTTTTTGTGAATCTTGCGAAATTTTCTGATTGGCAGGCAATTGTGATTGGGCATCAGGCAATAAGGCTTATGCTTGTCCATTGAGTGGGGTGGGGATAGATGGGCTGATGGGCAAATCACACATGGGGCCGGGAGCACAATAATTAAAGCAATATAATATGTTGTACATGATATTGTTTTAATTACTGTGTTGCATATGAAATGTGTAATGTTAGGTTTTTTTAGTGTAATGTGTACAAGGGGCTAAATAATATAATAAATTAAATTAGTATAATTAATGACAAACAAATTAAAGTAATATAGTTTATTGTTACGCTAAACAACAATAATTAATAATTTATTGTTACGCTAAACAACAATAATTAAAGCTGTATAATTAACCAATATATTATAAAAGACAAATAAATTAAATTATGTTAGGCTAAATAATAATTAATAATTTTATAATTAATGATATAATAATATAACAAATTATAGTTTATAAAAGACAAATAAATTAATAAAATAACTAAACAACAATAATTAATAATTTTATTAATATTTCAAACGAACTTATAGTTTATTGTAAGCAACCTTTGTTCATTTATTTTCTTTTCATTTTTTTTTTCCTTTTGAGGTTTTTGGATGTACAAAATGCAAATTTGTTTTGGTTTTAAGAACATTTTTTTTTTTTAAAGCACAAACTTCATACAGGCCAAATTTTGAATTTCGGCCGGTATTTACCGAAACGTCCCAAAACACTCGAAATAGACTGAAATGACCCGAAATTTTTTCAAAGTAAAATAGGAATACCCTGGATAAAATTCCTGGAGTCGCCACTGAATGATGACTACCTAAGGTTTATGTATGGTGGAAAATTTAGGGGTTTTGAGTTATAACATGTGATGGTTGGTAAATCTAATTTTTCCATTGCTATTGGGTTTATTTGAAATTAGTTGAAATTCTAAATTTCTTATCTTGAAGAATATTTTGATTTTGCTTTCATGAGTCTCTTGATGATGTAGTGTAAATCTTATGGAAGCTAGTCATAATGTTGGATACGCTATTAAATGAGTTAACTTTATAATTGGAGTTTATGCCTTGTGAATCAATTTGTTGAGAAACTTTGAAAGTGAAATGTATTATTATTGACGAGATTAAATATTAGGCTTGCCTAATTAAGTGTTTATTTGGCAATTCCTAAACTGTAGCTAGATACAATTTTAAGTTTTATACTTATTGTATTAGGTTTGCTTGATATTGTTGAAGTTCTAGCTAATCTCCTTTGGAGCTTGGAAAATTAGGCTTTTTGCGGGTTGTAAGGTAAGTAGCTTTTTAATGGGATTTTTGGAAAATAATCATGTTTTATAAATGTTGTTTTTGGGTTAAACACATTTTGGAAAATTATATATGGACATATGTTTTCTTAAAAGTATTGTATTGTAACCCTATTATATATTATTATATATGAAAAATGCATCATATTTGATATTGCATTTGGGGAAGTACATGTATTGTTGATATGGAAAAAATGAGCATCTTTTATTTAATCTTTGATAAGGAAATATTAGATTTTATGGTATATTAGAAAATTTAAAGATGCTTATCTTGTCTTGTCATGTAGGAAATTGTTAGAAAATCTTTTGACAAGAATGAAGTTGAAAACCTTACAAACTTTGTGGAAGTTAGATTATTTAAGGTTTTTCTGAAACTACCTGGTTATAAACTATGTATTTGAAAGGAAAGGTATACCTGTGAGCTTTATGGGGTTTTAACACCATGCCATGTGTGATTTCCCGGTGATCACTCGATTTGGTCTCCGTAGTCTTTGTGACAATGGAATCAAATCCAAGTTAGTGCCCTTTCACTTTGGTTGATGCGTTCTTCCCTGCTGCCCATGGGAGAAAGAGGTTCCTTAATTGTGTGTGGGTGAGGCTGTTGCCCATAGGGCCAAGAGACCACATGCAAGAGAGGTCTTATTTGACGCGCTCTCTCTATTGCCCATGAGGGGAGAGAAAAACCTTGAGGGTATGGGTGAGGCTACTGTCCATGGGGCCAAAAGTCTACATACTAGAGAGGACAATATCATGCCAGTTGTGGATGGGTGGATCCCCTAACCGGTCTAAGTGGTAGTGTGGTATCTTTGCGATAAAATTACAGTATGTTAGATTTTATAGCCTTGGAAATTATATTGTTAGTGCTCACAGATTATGGTATATAGTTTCATGGTATTATTTTGTGAAACTTTGTGTTTCATCATTTAATCATTCTTGTTATATTATTATTGAAAATAATATTGCAGTATTCAGCTAGCAATTTCCCAAACTAAAACATGTTTTGTAAACTGTTCATTATCATGAAACTTGCATTTCCCCCACCCCCATTAATTATACTACTTACTGGGCATTAGCTCATCCCACCCTCTAATAGTTTTTTAGATTTATTAGCTTTACCTTGGGTATGGAGCTTATTTCCTTGGTGATGATTAGAGTGCTATGTTAAATTTGGAAACTCTTGCTGTAAATGGTTGGTGACTCGATATTGCTATGTTCATTGAGACCTTAATTAATTCTATTGGAGGTTGGTCACTTGAGGTTTGTTAACCTTAGGTGTGGTAGGCATAGACTCGATATTGAGATTCCTTATTCTTGATAAGATTGTGACTTTGTGTAATCCAAGAGTTTTGTAATATATATTTATGTATTATGTGGAGGCACATGATTTTTAGTTATTGTTCGTAAATGTGTTATAGAGCTTTGACTTGTAATGTGGAGATTTATGGTTATATATTCTTATCCTATGGAAATGAAAGGAAAACAAAAATCTCCTATAGTTTGGTTTTCCAAAAAGGAAAAATCTACAGGTACCTTTGGGACGTATTTCTCATGTTTTGTACCCCTTTGGGTTTGGAGCGTGACATAATATGTATATATTGTGTGAATACGCTCAAAAGGTCTAATAACTGACATTTTTACTTATTTTATTTATTTATTTACGTTCTTTCCAAACTTATGGTAGAGGTTAAGCAGAAATTACCTGCTGCACCGTATTCCTTTTTCTTATAATTAAAAGCCAAATGGTTATTTATTATTTTCTATTTCATAAAGACAAGTTTGTATCTTTTACACCTAATTATTGCAATATCTTTTCTTCCATTAAAAACAGAGAGAGAGACACACACACACACACAAATTTCACACTCAAGAGAATTATTAGTGATATACCAAAAAGTGGTGTCATTGGTAGACTCAAATATTGTAAAAGATGTTGCAAAATTTTGTGTCTATAGCATTAGTTAAAAAAAAAAAAAAAATTATAGCATAAATATTATCCATCATATTCAACCATTGCATGCCTTTGAAGCTCGCTCCTTGGTATTTTCTTTTTCCTTTTAAATTGCAAATTACGTCCAAAATTTTAGGGTAATTTTGATTTTATTCCTTAAAATTTCAAAATTTTAATTCACCTTCCTAACATTATCTATTGTTTTGATTGGGAATTCTTCTAGCCATGCTCATGCTAAGATGGACATTAAGGGTCCATTTGGATTGAGCTTATTTTTGCTGAAACTAAAAACACTGTAGCAAAATAATTTTTAAATGTGTGAATAGTGTTGTGAGGCCCATTTTTAATGAAAAATTTGCTGAAAAGTGGAATTTGTGGGTCTGTGAACAGTGCACGAGTGCACGAGTGCACTGTTCATAGTGCGGCTGGGAAAAAAAAAAAAAATCAGAAAACGTAGCCCAGGATTCAGCAGAAAACGCTAAATCCAAACGGGCACTAAATGTTAGCCTAGCCCAAAACAATGTAGTTTTAAAGGGATAATAGTAGTTGTTTTTCCATGTCAATAAAAAAACTATTTGATACTTTATGTACTTCTTATTATTTTTCCAGTTTCTTTTTCTATAAATTATTCATTTTCTATTTGATTTTCTTAGGAAACAAACATAAATACAACAATCTTTCCTGCCTTCTCTTGTTATCTAAATAGGAATCCAACAATCTCACGTACTGTTTTTTAATAATCCAACAATCTTACATATAAAAATTACATAAATAAATATATTCAAATCACAAGGGGATATTCTATGTATACAAAAATTCAACCACAAAAATTTATATGAGAGTGAAAATGCTTAAGAAAATGATAAAGAGATATCGTCAAGAGTTGAGTGGATTAAGTGACTCTTCTTTGCTCATCCTTTACAAGGAGATTAATTTGCACCTGATCATCCTATCATTTATGACTAACTGCTCCTTTCTAGGAAATAATACCACATTCTAGATTTAGTGGTGAACTTTAAAATGTCTTTTTATACACTGGCACAGATGATTGCAGAACTCTTTTGCAATTAAAATGTCTTTATACTTAAGTTTATGATCTGAATGTTGCTTGTGCCTTGGTGGGTCCATGAAATGAGCTTGTTTTATGGACTTTGTTCAACTCTGTTTACAATGAGCTTCTACAGGCTCCTGATGAGCCATTTTCAATTTGGGCTTGGGCTCGGGCTCGGGCTATTAAAAAACCCATTGATATTTAGTCTCTGAGCAACATTTGTTTGTGACTGATAACTGAATTAAATATTGTCCAATTTGTTCTGTGCCATTTCTGGATTGGGGCATTTACATCTGGGATGCACGAATGCGTCAAAATGCCCGCTGCACCCGTGTCCGACGCAACAACGCGCGAGGGACGCCTCTGCCTGCACGTTGGTGCTGCGTCCAGCTTTTTCTTTTCTTTTCTTTTTTCTTTTTTCTCGTTTCACTATGTGGGCCGACTCGCGCCGATGCGCGTTGAATCGGGCTAATTCATGCCAACTCAGGCCGTATTGGTCCATATCGGGTGAAACCGCCGAAACGCCAAAATTCAAAAAAAAAAAAAAAAAGTGCAAAATCTTCTTCTCTTTCTCTCTCTGTCTTGTTTTCCTACCTCTACTCGGACTAGATGTTGCGTAAACTGGTTTAGGAATACTAAAGAAAGGTTAAAAAAAGAAAAGGCATGAACTGGGAAGGGGAGTGAGTAGAAGACGAAAGTTAAGAAGATGAAAGAAGAAAAAATATGTAGAAGTAAAAGGCTAACTTGGTGTAGATTGTTTTTATTTTATTTATTTATTTTTTATATATATAAATTAAAAGGTGGGGAGTAGATTAAGCTTTGGAAAATGAAAGCCTTGAAAAAAAAGGTAAATTTGATATTTTGACGAGACCAAACGTGATGTGTTGTGGACTTGTTGGCACTAGAGTGGCAGGTGAATGGAGAGAATAAAAAGAAAAAGATTTTAATATTGTGGGTTGTATTTAATTTATGATCATCATGTTTTAGTTATTATTTACTATTTTTTTTTAAAATTTGGTATATATTTATATAATGTGAAAAAGTATGCTTAGCAATATATTAAAAAATATAAATAAAAATATTTTTAATTGCCAAATCCCGTCACACCCGCATCCACCTTTTTCAAAAATTACCAAGTCTCGCACCCGCATCTACACCCAAGTCCCGAAACGCACCCATGCTTCATAGATTTACATTTGTATTTTGCATATTATTTCAGGCAACTGTGACCAGGCATCAAATATTTTCTATTGCCTATGTTTACCAGGGTTTGGAAACATGTTGTCCAGAAAGGGGATACGGTCATTGATGCCACTTGTGGCAATGGTTATGATACTTTAACAATGGTCAAAATGGTCGCTGATGAATCAACCAAGGGATGTGTTTATGAAATGGATATTCAGAATGATGCTTTAGAAAATACTACAAAACCCAGATTTTATAAGTACAGTTTCATGCAAAAATCCATCAAAACAGAAGCAGATACTGAATTTTAGCACAAAACCCAAATGGCCAAACACCATTAATATTCTGTTTTGTCCTTGAAAAATTGAAACCAAAAAAAGAAAAAAAAAATCATTTTTGTCATATTTGAAATTCTTCTTCATTAGTCACTTTTACAAAACACAGAAGGAAGTGAAAGAGGGAAAAGGGGTACCAGAAAGAGGAGAATCATCTGGAGTATGATTTTGAGTAGAAGTGAGTCCATTCGGCTCAATGGGCTGCTTCACACAAAAGCAGAGGTTTCTGGCGCTACTCTGCGAAACGTTTCTTCGAGAAGAAAGTGAGAGTTTCTCCATGAAACCAATAAAGGGTTTCGAAATTACAAGCGAATGTGAACAACAAAGTCCAAGCGATAACATATCTCTCTGTGTGTGTCTGTGACAGAGTGTACAAATTTGGACTGACAAAGTGATAATTTCATTCTTTGAAGTATATATGGCGCGTTCCGACTTTGATAGCGTTTTTATTTTTTTATTTTTTTAAGTAATCATGGTCCAAATTTAATACATAAAAAATTCAAAAATTCAAAAAAAAATTCAAAACATATATGGCTATATATAAATCGTCATACTATTTTTGTCCCTAAACTTTATTAAAAATTTATTTTTTAGTTTTAAATTTTTGAAAGTATATTTTTCCGCCCTAAACTATTGAAAATGTTTTATTTTTTTACTTAAAACTTAAAAAAAAAAAATACTAAACTATTAAAAAAATGCTCTTTTTTCATTTATATTTTTGTCCCTAGACTATAAAAAAATCTATTTACAAAACTTAGGGATGAAAAATGAACTTTTTAAAGTTGAGAGATGAAAAACAAACTTTTGGTAAAATTTAATTGAATCTTATGTGAGCTCATTGACACTAGTTTATTGTTTGCTATTGAAAACTTTATCACTTCGACAACTATGAAACATATTATGAGCAATGTGTTCACTCAAATATTTGTGCCTATGTTAGAACCTCATTTCATCTTCATTGTGTGTGAGTGAGTGTTTTTTGTTTTTAAAACAACAAAAACAAAAAAAAAACAAAAATTTTTTTTAGAGATAATTTCAACTTATTAGGAATGCTTGATGAATTGGTCGAATATGAGTAGTGGACAATCACTTTCATATAAACTAAAATAGAGGTATGAGTGATTTCTATATTAAAAAAGAAGTTTTGAAATCAAATGTTTCAACTTTCAACCTACCGTTTGATTTAATTGTGAAGAATTTTATGGCATAGTGTTTATACGTTTTCCAATTCAAAAAATCTGAAGTTTCAAAATTTTAATTTGTAGGGTTTCGAAGGGTAAATGGAAAAAAGATTAAGGTTATAAACATTTCAAAATTCCCTAAACTAATTTTTAAAATAGGATAGTATTTCAAATTTATTGCATCTATTTTATAATAGTTGTTCTTTATTATTAAACCAAGACATCAATTGGATTTAGTGTAGGCAATGACTGAACCATATATCTCTTATTCAACAATAAAATATTTTATCCATTAAGTTAGCTAGAACCTACAAAATATTTTACCAGTTGGATGTGCATTATTGCGGCTGAATTGAATTCTATGTAACATGTTATCTTTCTGCAGATGCATCCAGCATCCATAATGAAGGATGAATGTACACATGTATACTTTGTAGGCAAAGGTTGCAAGCGGAATCTGGTGTGACATTTGTGCAAATTCACAAGGTAATCTTCTTTGAGATTACTATTTTAGCTGCATATATAATGGAAGACAATATCAATAATTCTAAAATTTTCAATTTTCTAGTTATCGTCCACTTCCAATGAACTGTGACCTGTCATTCATGACGTAATAATGATCTCTTAATAAGAAATAAATTTTAAAAATGATGTAAACCAACTTTGAACTTATAAATTAATCTATTCCTATTCAAGAATAATAGTAGCATAAGTATAGTGATGATCTTTTTTTCTTTTTTCTTTTTTTTTTTCTTTTTTTTCAAATGGTAATTAGTTTAAGCTTGAACATTATTTACTGGGAGTCAAGCTTCAGAATAACAGAATTGTCAGATTGAGAAATGAAGACATTAAAAATTTATTACACCGTAAGAAGTTTTACTTGGTTCTTGATTTAAATCACACACTGCTAAATTCTACTAAGCATAGAGATATGACATCAGAAGAAGAAAATTTAAAGGGCCAAATAGATTCTTTGCAATTTATTTTTTTCACCTTTATATTTGATTATTCTTTGAAAGTGTACTCAGCTTTTCATTAATTTATCAATGTTTTCAGGAACCATGGTAGCATTACTTCTTTGTTTGTATGATGATCTCGAATAAGCTTGACTAGATACTATTGTAACGTCATCATGTTGTAGAACTTTTGGAAATCCACATGAATGATTATTGTTTGATTCATAATATAGTTTATTGCTCATCCAGTCTTATGTTGTTAAACCGCCATTAAATAAAGTTTTAAGGAATTTGCTGGTGGAAAATTTTGATTTTCCTGCAGAATGTTGTGGCCCTGAAGCCTTTTCCTTTTCACTTGCTGCACCTTTTTTTTTTTTTTCCTACTTTTAAAGAAAGATTAGCAGGATTTATATTCTATGCTTAAGGCAAGCTTAAATACTATTAAAAAAAAAAAAAAAAGATCTTTTTTGTAATATCCCAAAAGATCTTTTTTGTTCTGTAAGGCATGAGGCGAACTGTAGATAAGAAAGTTTTGGTAGTTATAGGGAAAAATTCCTATCAGATTCATTTTGCACGGATATGTGGTAAAAATATAAAGCATTAATGGCACCCAACAATTAAAAAGCAAATTTATTAAAAAATAAATAAATAAAGGGCTTCCACGCTGCTTGGGTCCTTGTCCCTTATAGGCCTTGAAAAACTAATAACAGAAAATATAAAGAAAGTGCTTAGTTACTGTCAACTTCATAAACAAAAAAAAAAAAAAAAAAAAAAAAAAAAAAAAAAAAAAAAACTCCCAAATTGATGTAATAATGAATGTAATTAACCACATTAATTAAAAAAAATGCTAAAATTAATATAAATTTTACTATATATGTCTTCCAATATGATTGACTTCAAGAGCAAATTAAATAAATGAATGTCACAATAACTTTTATTTAATTGATGTCATATCAATTTGTAAAACTTTTATAGTTGTAGCTTTGCTAGCATTGCACATAACTAAATGCCTGAATTAGTTTTTATGATTTATGATACACTGTAAGCTTATACAAAAAAGTGATATTAGGGATACTACAAATTTTATTACATGAGCCTTTAAACCTTTGTAGTAAAGTTAATAATAAATTTAGTATTTTCCTATATTTCAAATATAGAGATAGTTATCACTAGAGGTTTTAACTCAAATCTAAAATTTATGAGGTTTAAGGATAACGGGAAGACCGTTAACTGGAATGGATGATAGTTGGTAAGTAATCTTTTCATCTGGAATTTGCTTTCTCCCACTTGAATCTTGTCACCACATTATGCATATACACTAGTGTTTGTAAACGAGCATACTCCCCTCCAGCGCACATTCGAGGTCCTCCAAATGGTACAAAAGTGTAAGGTGCTGGGCCATTCCCTTCAAATCTTGAAGGATCAAATTTCTCAGGATCTGGAAAGTATTTAGGATTTTTGTGTGTCGAATGTACGGACCAAAATGTCTGCAAAAATATGGCTTCAGAACTCTAAGCATTACCATTAAAAGATGGATTCAGATCTCATTACACTAAGTATAATTTGGCTAATGTATTGTTAATGAAACATACCTTCCACCCTTTAGGGATAGTAAAACCTTTGTAAGTAAAGTCATGTATAACCTCTCTGAATGCTCCTTGAGCAGGCGATAATAGCCTCATCGACTCACATGCTACATTCCAAGAGTACTTCATCTTTTTAATGTCATCCCAATTCAACAAATCCTTTGGACCTTTGGATCTTGCAATCTCCACTTGCTCTGCTTAACAATATACCCCGCTTTTTCATTAGATTAATCTTTCCAAAGAGCACCATGTGTCGCTTGTGCAGAGAGCTACATGCAGCATACTAAATAAAGTTTTTGAATTTCTTATTATTAGCTAGTGTATGGCCACTAAAAGATTGGGGCATTATAGTCGATTAGCCTCACCCAGCAATTATTATAAGGCCTCTGTGATGAATTAAAACAATCCTTAATTACAAACTTAAAACACAAACAAGACACATTGAAACACATACTTTTTGCTTGTTAGAGGTATTAGGTTTATGTGTGTAGGCCCAAGAAGCCCAATTCTATTGTAAGCCCAGGTATACCTAACCCAAACTATCTCTCCCTACATAAACCCAAATTAAGTAAGTAGAGAAATCTAGCATTTGAAAATTCACATAAATAATAAATCATGAGTTATTAATTTTTTAAAATTTTTTTTTTTTACAAAATAGAAATTCTACTCTAGCCTAATCTATGTATAAATGTGTGTGAAACTCCCTCCTGGAGATTTGAACTCCGGTCCTTGCCCCCCACACTTTACAAACACTTATACTTGTAGAGTAACCATCGCACCAAAAGTGTGCGGTGGTGAGTTATTAAATCATTTAAACAAGGATTGTGATGTATTAAATTGGTCTTGTGACTTCCTAAAAAAAAAAATTGGTCATATGAAAAAATACATATAAATGATCGTTTGAATTGCCATGTTATGGGTTTGAGGGTAAATGATAGAGCTTGAAGGTAAACTCTATCATTTTTCCCATATACATTCTATCCTTGCAAAATTTCAAAATTATCAAAATTAATAATTATCCATAAAATGTGTTATGAATCGAATAGTAAATAGAATATAATTAGTACAAAATTTAACACTTATGTTTTAAGAAGATCCAAAATGTTTAATCTAGGTTGGGTTTGGAAATAGATTATAAAGCCAGCTTATTTTACTATTTTATTTTTGCTACTATTCATAGATCTCACTACACTTTTTGATACTATTATTAGGTTTCACTATACTATTTCAGCTAACTTTTACATTTATTTACAGTTATTTCAACAAAAAGTTTTCAATTTCAGCTAAATAAGCTGTTCTCAAAACGGATGTGAAAATTTTAAAATATTAATCTAATAAAAAAGTTATTGAGTAAAGTAACATTAACAAAATTGCTACACCAGTGTTTACTTCGTATATATTTCTGTAATAAATGGTTAAGTGGTAGAGATAGCTAGCCATAGCAATTGTAGATAGCATGTTTAGAAGAAGTACCTTGCAAGACCAGATTGTAAACATGAGGGAACCCTGCTAGATACTTCAACACGGATGTGATAGCAGAATTAGTGGTATCATGGCTAGCAATAAGTAAGCCCAAAATGTTTCCAGCAATCACCATCTCGTCCAAAGCTCTACCCTTCTCATCTGATGCAAGGAGTGTATGAGTCAATAAGTCATGAGCAACTGTCCATTTATTCTCTGCTAGCTCTTTCTTCCTCTCTTTGATAAGCGCAAAAATCTCTTGGCGAATAACTTTGCCTCCTTTTAAGGCACAATTGTAGGCTGTACCTGGAATATTTATAGGCACAGACACTGTACCAGCTTTGACAAGGTTAAAGGCATCAGAAAATGTTTTCACATGGTTATGATCTGTGATACTCATAAACAACCTACAAGCCAATGCAAAGGTATACTTCAATGACACTGACAAAATCTTGACTTGTTTGTAAGGACACCAATCTGTCTCCAAGTGTTCCTTGGCCATGGAATCCATGATAGGTATGAAATGTTGAAGAGCTTCTGGCTTTAAAAATTCAACCACGAGGCTACGTAATTTAGTAGAATCATTGTTGTTACAGCTTTCTTCAGATTCAAACACTACTTTCTGTATGCTTCGTGGCCACCAAGCGGTGACATATTTTTTCTTGTTGGAGAACAAAAACTTGTTTCCTGAAGCACCACACAACACAGCCTAGTTCTCCCCAAACAGTGAGGTTTGAGAGAGATCCTGAGAGTATTTTCTCATTCTTTCCTTAATGAATATCTCTGGGGTTCCCCTTTGTCCAGCCGTACCAAATTCCAATGTTTCTCCAATGATTGGCCAACCCTTTTTACCAGGTGGTAACTTGGAATGAGTGGAATTTTGTCTAAATATGACGAAGACAAGGCAGAACGAAATAGAAAGGACCACAACGTGAAGCAGGTTTGGAAGGATATCCATTGCAACTTTAACAATTACACCAATGAGCAAGACTAGAAAATAAGGTGAACAAAGCACTAGAAGCTAGAAGGTATGGTTAGGAACTTAGGATGCATATAAATAGAGGGAGTGGCAGAGCCTAAAATTTTGTCAACGAGGCCAAACCTGCACATATTTTCAAAGTTTTGTGAGAATAACACGAGTTAGTTTCTTGTATATTAAATACGTTTTCAAAGGTTTATTTGCTTCTATAGAGTGAATGTGCACATGAACATGCTTTGCGAACTACTATTTTGTGCAGTACTTTGTGGTCCATTGTTGAATTAAATTTTAGTTTTGACACTGATGAGCATGTGAGGTATAATATTTTATGTGTTATTTTGTGGGTTCCAATTAACTCAGCTGATAAAGTCTTTGATAGTTGAATAAGAGATATGAGATTCAATTCTCGCCTGCACCAAAAACCGATTAATGTCTTGGTCTAGGAAATTTCACATAGTCAAAACATTTAATGTGGTCATCATAAGTTTAAAAGGTTATTTAATGCATTAAGGTTAATTGAGGTTTAGGGCACAGCACTTTAGGAGTTGCCAAAAACAAATCAAGGTTTTAGGGAAAATAAAACTTGGTCAACTAATCTAGTCAATGGCAAAGGAGACAAGCAAAATGTAATTTCTCTAGAGGAGTCAAGCTAAATGTATTATTGTATTTCAGTATCACTAACTCTTGATATCTTTAACTATTTTAATATAAATGCATATTACTTTATTTTTTAGAAAAAAAGTTGCTAAAGACTGAAGAGATTTATTTGTATATTTTTATATACTTATGCTCTAAATACTCCTAAAATGAATGTCTTCTCTATGACAAAAAAGTCAACATTAAACAACAATAAATTAAAAAAAATATATATATAAATATATATTTTAAATGAAGGGGGCATTACCTAAAATTTAACATCTACTTAAATTTGAAACTTAACACACATTTTGGTAACAAGAATTTTTTGATTTCTTAAAGCAAGACCAATACTATTTACCAAACAAATGGACGGCAGAAAACAAAGTTTCTTCAATTTTTTTTAAGAGAATTTCAATTTATGACGTTTGCATTTAATGATAGATATTTATCAAAACCATTATCCTAATCAATTTTTGGTGTAAATAAAAATTGAACACAAATCTCTTATACCAGTTGAGCTGTATGCCTGTATGGTACCCACTTCTTCAAAGTTTTATGCTATTAGAAGTTTAGAACCGGAGTGGTTGCCACAAAATTTTAAAAACATAACCAAGCAATGCAAGAGAGAAAAGATACCTCGGAATACCTCGTCATTGTTGCGGCTCATGACCCATTTTTCCTAATAAGAGGAATAGCTTTAAGCACCGTTTAAGCTTTTTGGTTGCCGTAGATATAGCTAATGTAACCCAAATATCCATGAGGATTCTGGCATTTTACCCTTAATTTTGAAAAAAATTAGCAATATGCCCCTGTTTGCAAACTATATAGGAGCGTGCCCCTGTTTCGATACTCGATTATCCTAAAATCGAGTTCAATTAAATACTCGATTTGTAGAAAATCGAGTTATGCCCGATCAAACTTAAAAAAAAATATAAAAAAAAAAAATTTCCATGGAACTCGAGTTTCAGGAAATCGAGTTCCATGCAAAAAAATTTTTTATAAGTGTGATTGCTCTATATTCAGGGAGCCCTATAGTAGCGTTTTTAAGCCCTATAGTGACGTTTTAAAGCCCTATAGCGGCGTTTTCCTGCAAATATTTTTAGAACTGTGATTGGCCCATATTCATGGTGCCCTATAGTGGCGTTTTTAAGCCCTATAGTGACGTTTTAAGGCCCTATAGCGGCGTTTTTATGCAAAATTTTTTATAAGTGTAATCGCTTTGTTCTGGGTGCCCTATAGTGATTTTTTTTAGGCCTTATAGTGACGTTTTAAAGCCCTATGGCGGCGTTTTGGAACTCGACTTCCCTAAAATCGAGTTCTATGCTTTTTTTTTTTTTTTTTTTTTTTTTTTTTTTTTTTTTTTTTAGTTTTATTTGAAATAACTCGATTTTCTACGAATCGAGTATTTTAATGAAACTCGATTTTAAAATAATCGAGTATCGAAATAGGGGCATATCCCTATATAGTTTCGAAAAAGGGGCATATTGCTAATTTTTTTCAAAATTAAGGGCAAAAGGCTAGAATCTCCAAATATCCATAACAAATCCAAATCTAACACACAGACAAAAAAAGAAGAAGAAAAAGAGCCGACTTAAATACAAATCATTCCAAAAACTTAACAAATAAATAAATAAATTATTAAAAAGTTTACCAGTTATGGTTCCGGTGGCATAATGGTGGTGGAAGGCCGAGCAGACGGCAGTGGGACCCTGAAAATTATCTCTCTCTGCACTACGGTTCTTGAAATTTTACTGTTTTTAAATTTTATTTGAAGGAAAAGAACCAAAGAAAATCATTACTGGTGTTGATGATAATAAGAAATTAAATAAAAAAAAGGAGCTGGAATTTTTCAATGAAATTCAAATAATGAAATCGTTGGACAAGCAAAATGAAAGGAAATAGAGAGACAGAGAGAGTCAGGTTTGGGTTGAGTTGGTAGGGTTAAAAGTGATGATATGACATGACATGTAGGAGGGGTATGAAAATGTGTGTAAATAGATTTTTTTAATTTTTTTTATTCGAGTAACAGTTTATTCGGTTAGAATTAAAACTTTTTCTTGAAAGTGTAAATGAGAAAATTAAAAAATAAACTAAATAGTACAATAAATTTTATGAATAATATTAAGGGTCTGATTATTATGTATCTTAAGGATATGTATTAAATTTTTTATTTTTAAAAATATTTTTTTGGAATTGAAAAGAAACTTTTTTAAAAAAATGAAAATTAATATGTGCCCGCACATGTTAAGGTACACATTAATAAAATCCTAATATTAAAAAAATATAATAAAACTTATAAATAATTTTGTGTGGTGGCAGCATCGCGGCATGGGCAGTGGCAAGATTTCAAGCTCTCACATCTCAGTTTCTCTCTGTTACGTTTTGGTGGCTTCTCGGCGTGGGCAGTGACAAGGTCTCTCTCAATCTCTCGCCTCTCACTCCTTTTGTCTTGCCTCTTAGTTTTTATTTTCTTTTTTTCTTTTGTTTTTCCGTTTGGAGTTTGGAGTCTTTGAACTGCTGGGTTTACATTTTTAGACTTACCATTTTTTTTTTTTTTAGATTTACATGTGGGCTGGCCGGCTGGGTTACTGGTTCACAATTTTGGAGAGGGCTCAAGCTACAAAGTAAGGGGGCCCAATTCTTTTTGTTTTTTTGGTTGAAAATTAACTTACTAAAAAAAAAAAATTTGGTCCAGGGGGCCCAGGCCCCCACCTGTGTTCGTCCCTGAGTGAGAATGAAGATAGAGAATCGTGATAATTCCCTATCTTTTCTATTTATCAGTGGCAAGCAGGAGCGGAGCCACATAGTGGCTTGGGGGGGCCGTGGCCCCTGCAAAAAAAAAAAAAAAAAAATTTCCCATTAGACTATGAAGAAAAAATAATTAGGCCCCCCCAACCTTAGACAACCGGCCCCCCCTACCAATTTCTCACCCATTCTCCCAGGCCTCAATAAAAAATTAGGAACATCCTCAAATTAAAAAAAAAAAAAAAAAATTATCTGTTCTACTTTCCAAGCAAAAAAAAAAAAAAAAAAAAAAAGCCTAAAAAAAAATTGAACTAAGATCTGAAAAAAAAAAAAAAAAAAAATCACAGAGAAGCCCACGACAAGCTAAGCCCACGGTGAGCCCAGCAGCTCACTCACGGCAAGCCCACGCATTATCAAACGAAAAAAAAAATACAGAGAATTAGAAAATCCAATCATCACGTCGCTGGCAGAGAAATCAAATCGGTGGCAGATACCACAATGTCCGATATTGCCTATACAAAGCAAATCAAGCTCAACAGCAAACCAAACTCAACACTCAACAGCAAACCAAACACAGAGAGAAACACAGAGAACACAGAGAGACAGAGGTTTTTATCTAAAAAAAAAAAATCCCCAATACACAAATAAAAACCAAACCCCAGCAAACCCACGGTCACGTCGCCGCAGCTTGCTCGTCGTCGCCGTCATTGCTCGCCCCTCATCGCAGATCGGAGATCGGCCTCTGCTCCGGTGCTCCCTCCGGCCCTCCCTCAAGGTATTTCTCTCTTTTTCTCTCTCTTTATCTCACTGTCACTAAAATGAAAAATGGAACGAAATCTTTGTAGATCGTCGACGCCAGACGGTAGATCGGTCATCACTCATCGGAGATCTGCCGTTGACTAGTTGCTTCCTCCGCTCCGGCAGTCCGGCCCTCCCTCAAGGTTTCTCTCTCTCTCTCTCTCCGCGAATGGTTTAGACTGTTTAGTGGAAATGAATTCTGCCTGAGCCTTTTTATTCTTTTAACTTTAATATCATCTCACTCATTCAATTTTTTTTTTTTTTTTTTTACTGAATACATATCTTATCCGGTTATTCCTCATTGTTGGTCAATGGTCAATGTGTTGGTTTTTAGTGTAAACTAACATTATTAAATAATAATTAATATTTATTCAAAAGTTAGTAATTAAATTATTAGCTATTATTTATTGCAATTTTTTAAGAATTGTTTAATTATTTATTGCTATATTTTAGGAATTGTAACAAAGGATATGTTATGCTAAAATTAACGACAAATAAATTAAAACTATATTGCGTAATTACCAACTAGGATTAAAGCATTATAATTAATGACAAATAAATTAAAGCAATATAGTTTATTGTTATGCTAAACAACAATAATTAAAGTTATATAATTAAATTAACCAATACATTATAAAAGATAAATTAATTAAATTATTTGAGGGGTTATTATTAATTAAAGTTGTATTAAAAATGGGTTGACTGTTTAAATTATAGTGAAAATTTTGTTTTTTCCTTGAGTATGAATAATATTCACTATAGAGATGATAATGGATGAATTTTATTTCATGAAAAATCGTCGTCAGGCATAATTTGATTCGGTTGATGACCTGACCTGACCCAAATAATGAGAGATTTACTGAGGCTTAGTCCATGGAGCGGAGGCTTGGGCCGACAAAAATTTTTTGGCCTGTTTTGTAACCCATTGTGAATCCTGTGCGCAGGATATAAAAACTGTTTTTTTTTTTTTTTTTTTTTTTTTTTTTTTTTTGTGATTGGGGTTTTGTCTTGTTGTTGTTTTTGAGAAAGAAAAACACTGTAGTCGCACATTGTAATTTTCTTTGATAATAGTGAAATCCCTGCAACTCTGTGGACGTAGGCAAATTGCCGAACCACGTAAATACTGTCTTGTGCGTGTGATTGTTTTACTTTTGGCGTTTTGTTTTCTCTATTTTTTTTGTTTCTCACAGGTTTGAAATTTCGGTTGAATTCTCAACATGTTCAAGTATATAATAATATATGAAAGTTGATAATTTTGTATCCAATAGACTTAAAAATTATATTTGGTACATCTCTGTTACAACCCGGCCCCCCCAAGTATATATTCCTGGCTACGCCCCTGGTGGCAAGATATAGTAATATAATTGTTATCTTTATTAAGAAGAGGAAAAAGAATATTCTATTTCTTGCATCGTGCACTCTTGTGCTCCCATATATATCCTAACTGAACTTGCTAGTTCTTGTCCATCACCTTTTCTCTTCTTGCTCATTCGAATTATTGTGGAAGGTGATATGGATTTCTTCCCAAACCTGTTTCACCTTGTATTCCTTTGTATTTCGTTCTCACTCATCTTCCTCATATTTAAACAAAAATCAACTCGTGCCAAGTTGCCACCTGGTAAAACAGGATGGCCTGTCATTAGGGAAACATTGGAATTTGCCATGGCTGGAACCCCAGAGACGTTCATTAAGGACAGAATGAGCAAATACTCGCGGTATCTCTTCAAAACCTCAATGTTTGGAGAGAACATGGCTGCGTTTTGTGGAGCTTCCGGAAACAAGTTTCTGTTCACCAACGAGAAAAAATATGTCATCTCTTGGTGGCCACGTTCCGTGGAAAAAGTTATGTTTTCTCCTGAAACTCTTGAAAACTTTGTCCCAGAAGATTATATTGCAATACGGAGAGCCATAGTTGAATTTCTCAAGCTAGAAGCTCTTCAATATTTCATACCTATCATGGACTCCATGGCAAAGGAACACTTGGAGACAAATTGGTCTCCTTACGGACAAGTCAAGGTTTTGCCGCTTTCAATGAAGTATACCTTTGCATTCGGTTGTAGGTTGTTTATGAGTATCACAGATCGCAACTATGTGGCAATATTGGCTGATCCCTTTGCGCAGATCAAAGATGGTTTAATGTCTCTGCCTATAAATATCCCTGGCACATCCTTTAACCGTGCATTTAAAGCAGGCAAAGTTATTCACCAGAAGCTTTTAGAAGTTATCCAACAGAGGAAGAAGGAGAACAGAGAATAATGTGACAGTTGCTCTTGACTTTATAACTCACGCGCTTCTTGAATTAGAAGATAACAGCAGATCAGTTATGAACGACATTTTGATTGCTAGCAACATTATGGGCTTACTTTTTGCTGGCCATGATACCGCTAGTTCTGCTATTACATTCGTGTTGAAGTATCTAGCAGAGTTCCCTAATGTTTACAATGAAGTCTTAAAAGAAATTTCTTCTCAACAGTACAATAAGCATATGTCTTCTTTCAATTAAGGATAATTATGCTATAATTCTTTCCATTTAAAAGATTTTCATCAATTGCAGTTGGGGGGTTCAACAACAATTTTAATTGAAAGAGGTAAAAAAAAAAAAAAAAAAGGTTAAATGCAAAATTAAAGCGCCACTTGACAAGATCTCATGTACTTCTACATGAGGTCTTTACTTTTACATAGAGACCATATATATATGTGGGAGGAACAAATCTATCCCCAATCAGGTATTGTCCTCTTTAGGATGAGTAGGATCGACCCTTACTCCCACCTGCACGGATTTGCTCAATCCCACATTGGGGAGAGATGCCTCCCACCCTTGCCTTATAAGCACTTGGCCTAAGGAATAGTGTAGCATAGTGTGTGTGATCATGGGAGGAACGAATCTATCCCCATTTATGAGTATCACAAATCGCAAATATCCCTTTGCCCAGATCAAAGATGGTTTAATGTCTCTGCCTATAAATATCCCTAGCACATCCTTCCAAAAAAATACATTTAATCATTTTCATTTTGCATTTAGAGAGTTAAGGATATACAATGTGTTCTTATATGGACGCTGTTAAGATTTAATGTTTTATTTTATAATATTTAATTGGAAGTATCTTTGGATATTTGATAGTTTGACCAAGTCTATAGGATATTTGGTTATTTGATCTCAGCCAGATTTCATGGCTGTGAAGTGTCTCACGTCGCTATCCTAGCTTGTAGGAATTGTAGATAGTGCTTTCCTATTTTATAGTAGTTGTAGTTAATGCTAGATAAAGTGTTGTGATGTAAAGCCTATTTATAGGCTCTTTTGTTTATCAATAACATATTCAGCTTTTATCATTCAACAAGTCCCTTTCTGCCTTTTGTTTTTTCTTTGTATCAGAGTCCTGTGTTGGCACATCCCTTTTGCTTTCTATTTTTTCTTAACTCTGTATCAATGGTATCAGAGCCAGTGAGAAAAGCACGAGAGAAAGAGTCCTCAAATAGTATTGATGGCTACAGATTCAAACTTTGTGCAGGCGGCAATCCCACGTTTTGATGGTCACCATGACCATTAGAGTATGCTAATGGAGAATTTTCTTCGGTCCAAAGAGTATTGGCTGATTGTTGAATCTGGAATTCAAGCACCAGCACCAAATACAACCTTGTCAGATGCTCAGAAAACAGAGTTGGAAGGGAGAAAGCTCAAAGATTTAAAGGCAAAAAATTACCTTTTCCAGGCAATTGATCGTCCCATCTTGGAAACAATTCTTAGCAAAGAAACTTCCAAAGATATTTGGGATTCCATGAAGAAAAAATATGAAGGCTCTGCTAGAGTGAAGCGTGCACAGCTTCAAGCCTTGAGAAGAGATTTTGAGACTCTACAAATGAAGGATGGAGAATCTGTCACCAGCTATCGTGCCAGGACTATGGAGATTAGCAACAAAATGCATTTTCATGGTGAGAAGATGGAAGATGTCACCATTGTTGAAAAGATATTGCGTTCTCTGACACCAAAGTTTGATTATGTTGTGTGTTCCATTGAAGAATCGAAAGACATAGACGCATTTTCCCTTGATGAACTGCAGAGCTCCTTGCTGGTCCATGAACAGAAGATGAACCGAAGTTCAACTTCAGAGGAGCAAGCTTTAAAGGCTTCTATCTCTACTCATTTCTCAAACTCTAGAGGAAGGGGCAGAGGTAGAGGAAGGGGAGAACGAGGCAATAGAGATGGCAGCAGACATTTCAAAGCTGATGATGGACAATTTCAAAGCAAAGGCAGAGGACGAGATCAACATTTTGACAAATCCAAGGTAGAGTGCTTTAGATGTCATAAATTTGGTCATTATCGTTCTGAATGTTATACTAGGCTGCCTAAAGACAAAGAAAAGGAACCACAATCAAATTTTGCTGAAAAGAAGGAAGTGGAAACTTTGTTAATGGCTGTTCAAGCTAATCAGGAACCTGAATCTGATGTTTGGTATGTGGATACGGGCTGCAGTAACCACATGTGTGGAAGTAAGTCTTCTTTTTCTTACTTAAATGAATGCTTTCTTTCTTCAGTACGTTTTGGTGATTGTTCCACTATGAAGGTGATGGGAAAGGGTGATATAGAGATAAGAATCACGAATGGTTTTGTAGAAACAATTTCTAATGTCTTTTATGTTCCTGACTTGAAAAGCAATTTGTTAAATGCTGGTCAATTGCAAGAAAAGGGTTATATAATCACTATTCAAAAGGGTGTTTGTGAGATTTATGATCCTACTAGAGAAGCCATTGCTGTTGTGCAAATGAGTTCAAACAGGTTGTTTCCATTGAAGATTACAAGTGTGCAATCTTGTTTAGTAGCTGAAGTAAAAGATTCTTCTTGGTTGTGGCATTTTCGTTATTGCCACTTGAGTTTTGGTGGATTGAAGACCCTCCAACAGAAAAATATGGTGGCAGGTCTTCCTCAGATTAGTATTCCTTTTCAAGTTTGTGAGGAATGTGTTGTTGGCAAACAACATCGTTCTCAATTCTCCCAAGGGAAGTCATGGTGAGCAAAAGTAGCTTTGGAGCTAATTCATTCTGATATATGTGGCCCGATAACACCATGTTCTAATGGAGGTAAAAGATACTTAATTACCTTCATTGATGATTATACTCGAAAAACTTGGGTTTATTTTTTACAGGCAAAATCAGAAGCTTTTTGTGCATTTAAAAGCTTTAAGGCTTGTGTGGAAAATGAAACAGGAAACACCATTAAGACCTTTCGAACAAATCGTGGTGGAGAATATTGCTCAACCGAATTTGAAGTTTTTTGTGATGATCATGGCATTCGAAGAGAGCTGACAGCTGCTTATACACCACAACAAAATGGTGTATCAGAGAGGAAAAACAGAACCATCCTCAATATGGTGAGAAGCTTGTTAACAAGAGGGAGAATTCCAAAATCCTTTTGGCCTGAAGCAGTAAATTGGAGTATTCACATCTTGAACAAAAGTCCTACATTTGCTGTTCAAAATATGACACCAGAGGAAGCATGGAGCGGAAGGAAACCTGTTGTAGATCATTTCCGGATTTTTGGGTGTATTGCTTATGCCCATTTTCCAGATGAGAAGAGGAAAAAGCTAGACAACAAGGGAGAAAAATGCATTTTTCTTGGTGTTAGTGATAAGTCAAAAGCTTATAAACTATACAATCCTAGCACCATGAAAATTGTCATCAGTCGTGATGTGGTGTTTGATGAAGAAAGCACCTGGTCATGGAATCAAAATGGTGTTAAAGAAAGTATTCCAGCAGATTTTGATGATGAAGAGAAAGGGCAGCAGCCTATGGAGAATGAGCAAGAAGAGGAAGTCACTCAAAATGTTCCAATGGCTGATTAAAGCCCACTTGCAACTGAATCACAAAGGCCTCAACATGTTCGAAAAAGACCAGCATGGATGTATGATTATAATGTAGCTGGAATTGATCAATCTGAAGACCCACTCACTCACTTTGCTCTATTTTCAGATTGTGATCCTACCAATTTTGAAGTGGCTGTCATAGAACCAAAATAGAGAAAGGCTATGGATGTTGAAATTACAGCCATTGAGAGAAATGATACATGGGAGCTATGTGATCTTCCAAAAGGGCAAAAAACAATTGGTGTAAAGTGGGTTTACAAGACAAAGTTGAAGGAGAATGGTGAGGTTGACAAGTACAAGGCACGCTTGGTTGCTAAGGGCTACAAGCAAGAGTTTGGTGTTGATTATAAAGAAGTTTTTGCTCCGGTTGCAAGGCATGATTCAATCAGATTGGTGATTGCTATGGCAGCTCAAAACTCACGGCCTATCTTCCAAATGGACGTGAAATCAGCATTCCTCCAAGGAGATTTGAAAGAAGAGGTATTTATCGATCAACCTCCTGGTTATATAAAACTGGCAATAAGCATAAAGTGTACAAGTTAAAGAAAGCTCTATATGGATTAAAACAAGCTCTACGGGCTTGGTATAATCGTATAGAAACTTATTTTTTGAAAGAAGGATTTCAAAAATGTCCTTATGAACATACACTTTTCATAAAAGTTGAGGATGGAGGAAAGATGCTCATTGTTTGCTTATATGTAGATGATCTAATCTATACTGGAAATAATACAGCCATGTTTGAAAGCTTTAAGAAATCTATGATGGTTGAATTTGAAATGTCTGATCTTTGTATGTTGCATTACTTCCTTGGCATAGAAGTAGTGCAATCAGCTAATGGGATCTTTATTTCTCAAAAAAAGTATGTGCAAGATGTTTTGGACAGGTTTCAGATGAAGGATTGCAATCCTGTAAGCACTCCAACTGAGTTTGGCTTGAAGCTAAACAAAGATCATGAAGGGAAGAAGGTGGACAGTACACTTTACAAGCAAATTGTTGGCAGTTTGATGTATTTAATTGCAACAAGGCCAAACATAATGTATTCTGTGAGTTTAATAAGTAGATATATGGAGAATTCAACAGAAATACACTTGTTAGCTGCCAAGAGAATCCTTCGTTACTTGCAAGGAACTAGAGATTTTGGGCTGTTCTACAAGAAGGGTGAAAAGTCAGACTTGTTTGGGTTTACTGATAGTGATTATGCAGGAGATCAAGATGATAGAAGGAGCACTTCGGGCTATGTTTTCATGTTAGGAACAGGAGCTATTTCATGGTCATCAAAGAAGCAGCCAATCGTCACATTGTCAACCACTGAAGCTGAATTTGTTGCAGCAACAGCTTGTGCTTGTCAAGCTATTTGGCTGAAGAAGTTACTTGAAGAATTGTAGTTCAAAGAAGATGGGCCTACTCTTATTTACTGTGACAACAACTCAGCAATAAAGCTCTTAAAGAATCCTGTTCTTCATGGTCGAAGCAAGCATATAGATGTGAAGTATCATTTCTTGAGGGATCTCACAAATGATGGAGTTATTAATCTGGTTTACTGCAGAAGTGAAGACCCAGGTTGCAGATATTCAGACCAAGCCTCTCAAGTTGGCTACATTTGTGAAGCTACATGGTCTACTTGGAGTGTGTTCACATGCTGCCGCAAAGGAAGACTTTGTAGAGGGTTGATTTTTTCCTTTTAAACTGATTTCTGCAGGTTTCAGTTTAAGGGAAGGTGTTAAGATTTAATGTTTTATTTTATAATATTTAATTGGAAGTATCTTTGGATATTTGGTAGTTTGACCAAGCCTATAGGATATTTGGTTATTTGATTTTAGCCAGATTTCATGGCTGTGAAGTGTCTCACGTTGCTATCCTAGCTTGTACGAATTGTGGATAGTGCTTTCCTATTTTATAGTAGTTGTGGTTAATGCTAGATAAAGTGTTGTGATGTAAAGCCTATTTATAGGCTCTTTTGTTTATCAATAACATATTCAGCTTTTATCATTCAACAAGTCCCTTTCTGCCTTTTGTTTTTTCTTTGTATCAGAGTCCTGTGTTGGCACATCCCTTTTGCTTTCTATTTTTTCTTAACTCTGTATCAGACGCAACAAAATCTCACAACAATTGTTAAGATTTTTCCATTCATAAGATTGAAAAATGGTACGGTTTTTATGGTTACAACTTTGGGACATATCTACTTTGTAATCCATAAACAAAAGATATTTTTTTCATTTAGTTTTATAATTTTATACTACTCTTATATAACATTATATATATGTAAAGGCATATAATTTAGTTTGTTTAGTTTTATAATTTTTTTTACTACTCTTTATGTGTGTGTGTGTTATTTTGTGGATTTAAAAATGTATTTATATATTTAGCATGGCCTCACTGAATTTTTTAATTTTTTTTTGCCTCTGGCATTGCGTGAAAAATATAATATCATATATAATCTTATTACCATAATAGGTTCCCTATATACTGACAACAAATTTTGAGTATAGTAGTGATGGGAATGACGAGCTTACATCCCACAGACGAAACTAACACTAATGACGAGGAAAGCACCCATAACGAAGGCGTCCTGAATAACGAAGAAACTAGTCATCACTGACGAAGGCAGGGGAGTCATTCAATGACCTGGGCAGTTACCAAATCAACCAGGCAGACTGTTGGGAGCCTCTTAAAAGCCTCATTATTGGACAAGAGGCGTTACCAGGGAAAACATTAACAAACACAACGGCTAGCCCCCAAAGCCACATATATAAAGCCCTCACATTATCAACAGAAGGTACAGATATACATTCACACTTTGAGAGAGCACTCTGGTTTTTTATCTTGTTCTTCCATTTTTCATTTCATAAAGTGCTTTCATTATTCTGACTTTGGCATCGGAGGCATTGTGGCAGGCACCACACCGGTGACCCTTATAGAGGATACATTCGCATCAACAAGGAGTTCCATCTGCCCACTTTGACTGACGAACTCGCGCTTCATCAAGTAGAATTTTCGAAAAAATCAATGTGCTTGTTCTTCTCAAATATGGCCAAATTTGGACGTGGTGATGCAATGAACATTAAGGTAAGACTTGGATAATAAATCGAAATTTATTGATTCCAAGAAACTCCAGTATTCTAAATATCCGTACATCCATGTTATGGGACTGGTAGTAGATGTCAAACGGTGGAGGCTACGGTGTAGCCCCGCCGAGAACAATGAAAATCCTAAGCTAGAACTGCCGGGGGCTTGGGAACCAACGTGCAGTAGATGTCCTCTCTCACCTTGTGAGGGAAAAAGCTCCCAAAATTTTGTTTCTCATGGAAACAAAACAATCAATTGATGAGATGTGAAAAATTCAAGCAGACTTACCATACCGGTGTATGCTAGCAGTTCCAAGTATTCATAGAAGCGGTGGGTTAGCCCTATTTTGGATGGAGGAGATAGACTTGCATATCCAAACTTTCACTCTTCATCACATTGATGCTCTCATATTCAATGGCTCAAATACCTCATGGAGATTGACAGGTTTCTATGGATGGCTGGATGGATAAAGTAAACATGAGTCATGGCAGTTACTCAAGCACGTTCACACTAGAAGTTCGGCTCCTTGGATTTGTGTTGGGGATTATAATGAGATCATGGCATCAAACGAGAAGCAAGGAGGATTTCCAAAACCATTGAACCAGATGCAGGTTTTTTGAGCTACACTCCTACATTGCGGACTGGTGGACTTGGGCTTTCAAGGTAATATATTTACTTGGAATAATGGTAGACCTAGAGATGCATTTGTGCAGGAAAGGCTTGATAGAGCATGTGCCACGGTCGAGTGGAAGGAAATCTTTCTAGTAGCTCGTGTGACTCACCTTCAATCATTTTATTCTGACCATGTGCCAGCCGAATAGGAGGAGAAAGATACCAAAACGATTTGAAGAAAAGTGGGCCACCAAATCGGATTGTGAGAGAGTAATTCAAGAAGCATGGATTATCAAAGTGGGGCATGGCAGCCCTATGTCAATTCTTTTTGAGAAAATAAAAAAAAAACCAGATTTGCTTTGGTTAACTGGAGCCGTGCAGCATTTAATACCTCGAAAACAGTAATTCAGGAAAAACAAAAACAATTGGAGGCCCTATGCTCCCTCAATAGTGCTGATCAATTACCTGCAATTAAGGGATTAAAATCCGAGATAAATGATTTGTTGCATCAGGAGGAATTGGCATGGTGCCAACGGTCCCGATCCATTTGGCTATCGGCTGGTGACAAAAATACGAAGTTCTTTCATCAAAGGGCTAGTCACCGAAGACGCAAAAACCAAATCATGGGGAATTTTTATGAAGAAGGTAACTGGAATACTACGGAGGGGAGCATAGCCCAAACTGCAGAACACTATTTTCAACACCTCTTCACCACTTCCAACCCAGAAGACATTGAAGGAGTACTAAATTTGGTGGATAGACGGGTCTCCCTAAGTATGAATGCCTCTCTTCTTCAACGGTATACTCAAGAGGAGGTTAGAGAGGCCCTATTCCAAATGCACCCATCCAAGTCACCAAGCCCCGATGGTATGTCTCCATTCTTTTTTCAGAAGTTTTGGCACATTGTAGGGCATGATGTCACAACAGCTGTACTGTTAGTGTTAAACTCTGGCCATATGTTGAGAAAAATGAATCATACACATATAGTGTTAATTCCAAAGAAAAATGACCCTACACACATGGTGGACTATAGACCCATTAGCTTAGCCAATGTAATATCTCGAATCATATTAGAGGTTATTGCTAATCGTTTGAAGTTTATTTTGCCAAATGTGATTTCTGATGCCCAGAGTGCTTTTGTACCAGACCGTCTAATCACTGACATTACTACTGTAGCATATGAGTTACTTCATAGGTTGCGAAACAGGAGGAAGGGAAAGAAGGGGCAGATGGCGGTGAAGCTGGACATTAGCAAAGCTTATAATAGGGTGGAATGGGTCTTCTTACAACAAATGATGATGAAATTGGGCTTTGCTCCTTCTTGGGTCCAGTTGGCAATGGAGACGGTGACCACAGCTTCGTACTCAGTTCTAATAAATGGAGAGCCAAAGGGTTTTATCACTTCTACTAGGGGGATACGACAATGTGACCCTCTCTCACCATATCTATTCCTCATGTGTGTGGAAGGCCTTTCAGCCCTAGTGAGAAAAGCAGGGGAGACAGGAGGGTTAAAAGGAATCAAATCTAGCCAAAATGGAGTATGGGTATCTCACCTCCTCTTCGCTGATGATAGCCTTTTATTTTGTCAAGCAACAATGGAGGAAAGCCAAAAACTATTACAGTTGTTGGCACAATATGAGGCTGCATCTGGTCAAGCAATCAATAGACAAAAGACTTCCCTCTTTTTTAGCAAGAACACGAAGCCGAAGGTAAAAGAGCAAATAAAACAACTATTTGGGTCAAGAGTTATGACAGAATGTGAAAGATATCTTGGGTTGCCAAAGGCCACAAGTAAATCAAAGGTTAACACCTTTAAAGACTTACAAGAAAAAATCACCAAGAGAGTCATGGGATGGAAAGAAAAAACTATTTCAAACGTAGGAAGAGAAGTTCTTATCAAAACTGTGGTACAAGCGATACCTACATGCTCCATGAGTCTATTCAAACTACCATCTTCCATTTGCGACAACATCAATTCCATGATGGCCAAATACTGGTGGGGTCAAAACCAAGATGAACGGAGGATACACTGGATCAATTGGACGAAACTGTGCACTGCAAAGAAGGAAGGAGGACTGGGTTTCCGTGATCTTCATGCTTTTAGCCTATCTATGTTGGCAAAGCAAGCGTGGAGATTAATCGAGGAAAATCATTCTTTGTTTTACAGAGTGTACAAGACACGTTATTTCCCAAACTCATCTTTCATGATGGCTGAGCTAGGGAATAACCCCTCCTTTGTGTGGCGCAGTCTATTATCAGCAAGGGATGTCATTAAGGAAGGCACTAGGTGGAAAGTGGGAGCTGGCCGTAGCATTGGAGTATTCACACACTCATGGCTATCACGCACCCCTGTAACACGAATTGAAGTACCACCAGATATGAAGGTTTGTGAGCTAACAGACCAAGACACAAGACAGTGGGACCGGGGAAAAGTAGTTGCCATGTTCACTGCCCAAACCAGGGATGAAATCCTCTCCTTGCCACTCAACAACACTAATGGCCATGACTCTGTTATTTGGATGGAAAACAGGGCAAAAGGATTTACGGTGAAATCAGCATACAAGGTGGCCTATAGACTGCGACATCATCACAAAGCAGAGCACTCAGCAGCCAGAATCCACGGATCCACTTGGAACATGATCTGGACGCTAAACGTGCCGCCAAAAGTGCGCACCCTTATATGGAGAGCTTGCTCAAATTGCTTGCCTACACGGGATAATCTACACCGCCGTAGAGTGAGCATAGACCGGACTTTGCGAAATGTGTAAACAGGAACCCGAGACCACCTCGCATGTACTTTGGACTTGCCCATTTGCAAGGAATGTATGGGCTCTGGTCAGAGGAAGAATTCAGAAGAGCAACAACGGTGTAGACAATTTTTTCCTCCTATTTAGACAGATGCAAACAAAAGTAAGCAAGCAAGAACTGGAATTATGGGCGACCACGGCCTGGGCAATATGGAACGCACGAAATAAGATGATCTTCGAGCAGTTCCAGACCCACCCAAAGGTAATCCTGGAAGGGGCGACGGGCTTGCTTGAAGAATATCAAAGTCTGATGGAAACACAAAGGATAGATTGATTTTTGTTTCAAGTAGTTTCCTTTATATTGTATTTAAATTCCCACTGTATGGACTCAGCATAACTAAGTGGCTGGGGCCACTTAGTTAATTCTTGTGAATGGTAACATATCAATTATCAGTATGCCTCAATACATATAAATGAATTTAGCGATATTATAAATTCTATACATGAGACTTATTAATTGATATGTCATCAATCATAAAAAATTGATAATCCAAACTGTTATTTATTATGTTGTTGAAGTAATACTAATTACATTCATTATCAAATTAATTTAAAATCATATTTATTATGTCGTGTCACCAACTCAATCTAATCTTTATGATTATGAGGCTTAAGATAAATGGGAAAACCATCAACTGGAATAGGTGATAGTTTGCAAGTAATCTTTTCATCCGAAATTGCTTTCTCCCACTTGAATCTTGTCACCACATTATGCATAAAAACTAGTATTTCTAATCGAGCATACTCCCTCCCAGGGCAAATTCTAGGTCCTCCTCCAAATGGTACAAATGTGTAAGGTGCTGGACCATTACTTTCAAATCTTGAAGGATCAAATTTCTCAGGATTGGGAAAGTATTTAGGATTTTTGTGTGTTGAATGTGGAGTCCAATATGCCTACAGCAAAAACATGGAATCGGAACATTAATAATCATTATTAAAACATAGAGAATTTCTATATAATTAATTTGGCTCATGTACTGGTACGTGTCACATACCTTCCACCCTTTAGGAATAGTAAATCCTGCATAAGTGAAGTCCGTTATAGCCTCTCTAAATGTTCCTGAAGAAGGCGGTATTAGCCTCATTGCCTCACGCGCCACATTCCAAGAGTACTTCATTTTCTTAATGTCATCCCAATTCAACAAAGCATTCGGACCCTTAGATCTTGCAATTTCCATTTGCTCTGTTTAACAATATGACCTTATTTTCGTTAGATTAATCTTTCTAAATCGCATTTATGAGATATGTCACATATGTCAAGAGCTACATTTAGCATACTAAATGAATTTTTTTGTATTTTTCTTAATTACTAGCTACAGGTGGCCGCTAAAAGATTGGGCCACTATAGTTGATTGTGCACGCGCTTGTGTGTATTGATAATGTTACACTTCCCTCTTTAATAATTTTTTGTTAGATATGTATTTTAACAGAATTACATTTTTCTATTTAGTTTCATACTTGCAAAACTCATTATCATCATAAATCAATAATTATCTTATTTACAATAATTTAGAATTCTAAGTCATTGTAATTTAAAATTATCCACAAAACTTGAGATATAGAGTTCGTTTGAATACAACTTATTTTACTGAAAACTGAAAATATTGTAGTAAAATAATTTTTAAATGTGTGAATAGTACCGTGGAACCTATTTTTAATGAAAAAGTTGCTGAAAAATGAAATTTATGAGTCCTGTGAACAGTATACGGGACCCACTGATGTGCTCGGTACACAGGAAATATGTCCAACAACTATGGCTAAAAAAAAAAAAAAAAAATAGAGGAAAACGCTGAAAAGTGAAAATGCAAACGCGCAAATGTGAATCCAAACACTCACATAGATTGAATAGTAAATAATATTTAAGTAATATGAAATTTGATATGCATATTAAACATAATATTATTAGAGAATTACACCGATTATATATATATATATATATATATGTTCTCTAAATTGAAATTGATGTTAATCTACGATATACTATATTAAATGGTAGATACGCTTATGATGAAGATCTTTTAAAGCGAAAGAAGTCTAGCATAATAGTGTTTTAACGGAAAGAAGACGTAGGCCCATAATAGGTCGAGAAGAAGTACCTTTTAAGACCTCATTGTAAACATGAGGGAAGTCTGCTAGATACTTCAACACGAATGTGATAGCAGAACTAGTGGTATCATGTCCAGCAAGAAGTAAGCCCACAATGTTGCTAGAAATTAACAAGTCGTTCATAACTGATCTGCCGTTCTCATCTAATGCAAGAAGCGTGTGAGTTATAAAGTCACGAGCAACCGTCGCATTATTCTCTGATAGCAGATCTTTCTTCCTCTGTTGGATTACTTCTAAAAGCTCCTGGTGAATAACTTTGCCTGCTTTAATGGCGCGGTTAAAGATTGTGCCTGGGATATTTATAGGCACAGACGTTAAACCATCTACGATAAGGGCAAAGGGATCAGCAAATGTTGTCACATGGTTGGGATCTGTGATACTCATAAACAACCTACAAGCCAGTGCAAAGGTATACTTCATTGAAAGTGGCAAAACCTTGACTTGTTTGTAAGGAGACCAATCTGTCTCCAAGTGTTTCTTTGCCATGGAGTCCATGATAGGTATGAAATATTGAAGAGTTTCTGGCATGAGAAATTCAACCACAGCCCTCCTTATTTTGATAGAATCTTCAGGGGAAAAGTTTTCAAGAGATTCTGGAAGGAGAACTTTTAGAAAGAAAGGCGGCAACCAAGAGATGACATATTTGTTCTCATTGGAGAACAGAAACTTGTTTCCCGAAGCACCACAAAACACAGCCATGTTCTCACAAAACAGTGAGGTTTTGAAGAGTTCCTGCGAGCATTTGCTCATTCTGTCGTTAATGAACATCTCTGGTGTGCCTCTTTTCCCAGCCATGACAAATTCCAATGTTTCCCCAATCACAGGCCATCCCTTTTTACCTGGTGGAAACTTGGCACGAGTTGATTTTTGCTTATAGATGAGAAAGATGAGTGAGAAGGAAATACAAAGGAGTACAAGGTGCAGCAGGTTTGAGAAGAAATCCATACCAACTTCCACACCCTCTTGCCCGCACAAATGAGCAAGACCTAATTCTCCAAGTTCCAAAGGAGGTTAGGTAAGTGGTGGAGCCAGGAATCTTATGTTGGGGCCGAACTATATATTCTGTCAAGATAAACTCAAATAAAAAATAGACACTTTCCTAAAAAATCCATATAATATATATGTGTGTAAATATAAAATATATAAATTGTTTGTAAAACTTCATCCATGTTTGACAAATCAATATCATAATGTTATAATTGAAGTATCATATGAGGTTTTTTTATTTCTTGATAAAATCTTAAGAATAGGAAGTTTCAACCAAATTGTATATATTATCAATGTTGAATGATTTGAACATATTAATTGGAATTGAAATTGAGCTAAAAATTAGGGGTCCTACACTTCTACTATTTACTCACAAAACTTACTACCTAACTATTTCATTCTATTGCAATTGTATATCAACTCTAAACTCTCTTTTTTTAGGAAAAATTACTAAATTATTTGATCAATGCTTTCTTTTTGGGGGGGGGGGGGGGCAACTCCTTTTTTTTTTTTTTTTTTTTTTCATATAACCTTTAAATATTTATAAAATATACTTAAATTGTAAAAAAAATTAAAAATTTTGGGGGGGCCCATGTGGCTCCGCCACTAGTTTAGCTAGAGCCTGAACAATATCAAGCAAACCTATCACAATAAGTATAAACCTTGAAATTGTATCTAGCTACAAAGTAGGAATTGCCAAATAAGCACTAAATTAGGCAAACATAGTATTTAGCCTCACAAATAATATTTTTCACTTCCAAAGTTTCTCAACCAATTCATTCACAAGGCATATATAGGCTCCAATTTATAAAATTAACCCATTCAATATCATCTCCTTAATACTAAAATCTTAACAATTTATGAGTAACTTCTATAAGATTTACACAACATCATCAAGAGACCCATGAAATCAAAATCACAATATTCTCCAACACAAACCATTTAAATATTTTACTAGCTCCAAATAACTCAATAAAAATTATATTCACCATCTATTTCACATTAAGTGCCTGTTTGGATCTACGTTATTACGCGTCTGTGTTTCACAATTCACGTTTCCTTTTATTTATTTATTTTTTTTAAGCCATAGTTGTTGACTTTTCTCCCATAAACAGTGCATGGGTACACTGTTCACGGGACCCATAAACTTCACTTTTTAGCAACCTTTTTCATTAAAAATGGGTCCCACAGTACTATTCACACATTTAAAAATTATTTTGTTACAGTGTTTTTAGCAAAAATAAGTTGTATTCAAACGGACTCTAAAGAGCCCAAATCCCAAAATCTTCACCACTTAGATAGCCACCATTGTAAAAACTATAAACTCACACATCAAATAATTCCACTAATACAAAACTCATACATATAAACACATAAATATCATTTTCGAAACTCATAAATCACATGGGTATTATTACCAAAGCTTAGATAAATAAAATAAAATAAAATAAAAAAAGTCTCTAGTAAAGCATATAAACCCACCAAAAATATTGGAAATTTTTATCTCAAATAGTAAAAATGAGTGAGCCTTACCTTTTTTTTTCTATGAAATTTTTTGGAGATCTTGTTGGAAAAAAATGGGTGTGAAAGTGCTGAGAAGTGATATCGGTGGGAGAGTAAGGGAGTGTGAGAGAGTAGTGTATGTAAGGAAATGAAAAGAAAAGAAAAGAAAAGAAAGATGTATGAGACCCTTGATTTGACCGGCCAAATAAGGAAAGATATTTGTGAGTGCGTGGTGGTAGGTGGCTCCTTAAAAATCTGATCCCTTTGTTTTTTTTGCGTTACATAAGTAATATATTATTTTCTACTCGGGAAGAAGTTGACCCCGTTGTTTTCCCTTATTATTATATTACAAGCCGACAGGCAAAATGGAAATAAGTTATTTTCCATGTGTGTCGGCTAAGCTTTGATTAATTGCCACCTAACCCAAAAACAATTGTGATTTTTAAAATTTTTAAAGCAAGGATGCATGTATTTTTTTTTTTTTTTTTTTGATACGAACATGTATGTATCGTTATTATTATTTTTTATTCTGCAGTTGCGTACTTTGCATTTTGCATAGTTGCCACATTACGTGAGTGAATATGTAAATATTGTTTGAATAAGCTCAAAAGGTCTAATAACTGACTTTTTTTTTTTTACTTATTTTATTTATTTATTTATGTTCTTTCCAAACTTATGGTAGAGGTTTAGCAGAAATTACCTGCTGCCCCTTATTCTTCTTTCTTATAATTAAAAGCCAAACGGTTATTTATTATTTTCTATTTCATAAAGACAAGTTTGTATCTTTTACACCTGATTATTGCAATATCTTTTCTTCCATTAAAAACAAAGACAGAGAGAGAGAGAAACTATAGCATACAGACACAAATTTCACACTCAAGAGAATTATTAGTGATATGCCAAAAAGTAATTTTTTTTTTTTTTATCCTTCTCGCTCTCTCTCTCTCTCTCAATCGCTCTTTCACTCTCTCTCTCTCTCTATATCGATCTCTCTCTATCGCTCCCTCTCATAGCTCATTGCGGTCATGGCTATTAATCAATTTCAAAACCTTTCTATTTTTCTATTATTTTCTAGGCAACCAAACAGAGTTCTTGACTAGGTTTTTTTTTTTTTTTTTTTTTTTCCTTTTTTTTATGATTTTTGTTTTGATTTCCTCATCAAGTTCATCGCCATCGAATTGATTTCACCAAGCCGGTACTATTACATTCAGATATTCACACTTTTCCCTATCCAAACCCTTCGATTAGGTGCATTTGCATTGGTTAAGGACTTTATGAGTGATATGCCAAAAAGTGGTGTCATCGGTAAACTCAAATATTGTAAAAGATGTTGCAAAATTTTGTGTCTATAGCATTAGTTAAAAAAAAAAAAAAAAATTATAGCATAAATATTATCCATCATATTCAACCATTGCATGCCTTTGAAGCTCGCTCCTTGGTTTTTTTTTTTTTTTTTTAATTGCAAATTACGCCCAAAATTTAGGGGTAATTTTGATTTTATTCCTTAAAATTTCAAAATTTTAATTCACTTTCCTAACATTATCTATTGTTTTTGTGAGGGGTAAAAGACCTGGAGGCCCATGTCAATGTCTGCATTGGGCCAAGGGCCCAGCTCAAAGAAAAACCCCTTCTCGGCCATGGGGAGAATCCTCCTTGGCATGGATGTAGCCGAGAATAAAGGAGACAACCTGCCACTGGTAGTAACACTCCAAATCGTTCCACGAAACAGGAAAAGTACTAAAGCAAAAAAAGACAACGGAGAAAGTGAAAGTGTTTGAGGGGAAGACTGCCATTATGGCATTCAGTGCCTTGAGCCTGACACAACCATACTTTTCTCCCTTTACAACCACTCCCAACAACTGGAAGGAATGGTGGATGGGACAAGTACCTACCCTAGGGACCCTATTTAGGAGGAAGGAAACGACTATAAAAAATGAGTAGAGGGGAATAGAAAGGTGGGGCGGAGACTCCCCAACACACCAGAGGCACCAAAAAAGGCTCCCCAGACCATGCCGAGGACCAATCCTCTCAGATGAACCCAGTCCATCTCAACCTGATCGTAAAGAACACTATGATGACCGTTGTCCATACACTAAAGCCTAGCTCTTTGGCCCTCTCTACAAATTCATTGTATCGGGCTCTCTGGTCTAAGGTCTCACACATCTTGGGCAAGGCCTGAAAAAGGTGACCCTACAGTTTTGATTGGGAATTCTTCTAGCCATGCTCATGTTGAGATGGACATTAAATGTCAGCCTAGCCCAAAACAACGTAGTTTTAAAGGGATAATAGTAGTTGTTTTTCCATGTCAATAAAAAAATTATTTGATACTTTATGTACTTCTTATTATTTTTCCAGTTTCTTTTTCTATCAATTATTCATTTTCTATTTGATTTTCTTAGGAAACAAACATAAATACAACAATCTTTCCTGCCTTCTCTTGTTATCTAAATAGGAATCCAACAATCTCACGTACTATTTTTTAATAATCCAACAATCTTACATATAAAAATTACATAAATAATTGTATTCAAATCACAAGGGGATATTCTACGTATACAAAAATTCAATCACAAAAATTTATATGAGAGTGAGAATGCTTTAGAAAATGATAAAGAGATATCTTCAAGAGTTGAGTGAATTAAGTGACTCTTCTTTGCTCATCCTTTACAAGGAGATTAATTTGCACTTGATCATGTTGTCATTTATGACTAACTGCTCCTTTCTAGGAAATAATATCACATTCTAGATTTAGTGGTGAACTTTAAAATGTCTTTTTATACACTGGCACAGATGATTGCAGAACTCTTTTGCAATTAAAATGTCTTTATACTTAAGTTTATGATCTGAATGTTGCTTGTGCTTTGGTGGGTCCATGAAATGAGCTTGTTTTATGGACTTTGTTCGACTCTGTTTACACAGGCTCCTGATGAGCCATTTTCAAGTTGGGCTCGGGCTCGAGGTATTAAAAAACCCCATTGATATTTAGTCTCTGAGCAATATTTGTTTGTGACTGATAACTGAATTAAATATTGTCCAATTTGTTCTGTGCCATTTCTGGATTAGGGCATTTACATCTGGGATGCACGAACGCGGTAAAACGCCCACCGCACCCGCGTCCGACATGGCCCGACGTGGCAACGCGCAAGGCACGTCGTTGCCTGCACGTCGATGCCGTGTCCAATTTTTTTTTTTTTTTTTTCATTTCACGATGCGGGCCGACTCGTGTTGACACGGGCCGACTCGTGTTGACACAGGCCGACTCGTGTTGACGCGGCGCCGATGCGCGCTAAATCGGGCTAATTCATGCCGACTTGGGCTGTATCAGTCCATATCAGGAGAAACCGCCGAAACGCCAAAATTCAAAAAAAAAAAAAAAGGTGCAAAATCTTCTTCTCTTTCTCTCTCTGTCTTGTTTTCCTGCCTCTACTCAGTCTAGATGTTGCATAAACTGGTTTAAGAAAACTAAAGAAAGGTTAAAAAAAGAAAAGGCATGAACTAGGAAGGGGAGTGAGTAGAAGACAAAAGTTAAGAAGACGAAAGAAGAAAAAATTTGTAGAAGTAAAAGGTTGACTTGGTGTAGAGAATTTTTTTTTTAAATTAAAAGGAGTGGTGTAGATTAGGCTTTGGAAAATGGAAGCCTTGGGGAAAAAAAAATAATAATAATAAAAAAGGGTAAAGTTGATATTCTGATGAGACCAAACGTGATGTGTTGTTGACTTGTTGGCATTGGAGTGGCTGGTGAATGGAGAGAATAAAAAGAAAAAGATTTTAATATTGTGAGTTGTATTTAATTTATGATCATCATGTTTTAGTTATTATTTACTATTATTTTTAAATTAGATATATATTTATATAATGTGAAAAAGTATGCTTAGCAATATATTAAAAATAAAAATAAAAATATATTTAATAATTTTTTAATCGCCGAGTCCTGCCGCACCCACACCCACCTTTTTCAAAAATTGCCGAGTCTCGCACCAACACCCGAGTCCCGAAATGCACCCGTGCTTCATAGATTTACATTTGTATTTTGCTCATTATTTCAGGCAACTGTGACCCGACATCAAATATTTTCTATTGCCTATGTTTACCAGGGTTTGGAAACATGTTGTCCAGAAAGGGAATACGGTCATTGATGCCACTTGTGGCAATGCTTATGATACTTTAGCAATGGTGTCGCTGATGAATCAGCCAGGGGATGTGTTTATGCAAAGGATATTTAGAATGATGCTTTAGAAAATACTACAAAACCCAGATTTTATAAGTACAGTTTCATGCAAAAATCCATCAAAACAGAAGCAGATATTGAATTTTAGCACAAAACCCAAATGGCCAAACACCATTAATATTCTGTTTTGTCCTTGAAAAATTGAAACCAAAAAAAAAAAAAAAAAACCATTTTTGTCATATTTGAAATTCTTCTCCATTAGTCACTTTTACAAAACACAGAAGGAAGTGAAAGAGAGAAAAGGGGTACCAGAAAGAGGAGAATCATGTGGAGTATGATTTTGAGTAGAAGTGAGTCCATTCAGCTCAATGGGCCGCTTCACACAGAAGCAGAGGTTTTTGGCGCTACTCTGTGAAACGTTTCTTCGAGAAGAAAGCGAGAGTTTCTCCACGAAACCAATAAAGGGTTTCGAAATTACAAGTGAATGTGAACAACAAAATCTAAGCGATAACATATCTCTCTCTCTGTGTCTGTGACAGAGTCTACAAATTTAGACTGACAAAGTGATAATTTCATTCTTTGAAGTATATATGGTGCGTTCCGACTTTGACAGCATTTTTATTTTTTATTTTTTTTAAGTAATCATGGTCCAAATTTAATACATAAAAAATAAAAAAATAAAAAATAAATTCAAAACATATATGGCTATATATAAATCGTTATACTATTTTGGTCTCTAAAATTAGTTTTTTAGTTTTAAAATTTTGAAAGTATATTTTTCGGCCCTAAACTATTGAAAATGTTTTATTTTTATACTTAAAACTTTAAAAAAAAAAAAAAATTATCACTAAACTATTAAAAAAATACTCTTTTTTTATTTATATTTTTGTCCCTAAACTATAAAAAATCTATTTACAAAACTTAGGGATGAAAAATGAACTTTCTAAAGTTGAGAGATGAAAAACAAACTTTTGGTAACTTTTAAGGATTAAAATAGTATTTTAGTTTATATGAAAGTGATTGTCCACTTCTCATAGCATTCCTAATAAGTTGAAATTAAATCTAAAAAAAAAAACTTTTTTGTTTTTGTTTTTGTTTTTTTAAAAACGAAAAACACTCACTCACACACAATGAAGATGAAATGAGGTTCTAGCATAGGCACAAATATTTGAGTGAACACATTGGTCATAATATGTTTCATAGTTGTTGAAGTGATAAAGTTTTTAATAGCAAACAATAAACTAATGTCAATGAGCTCACATAAGATTCAATAATAATTTACCAACTCAATTGTTGTAAACCATTATTTTGTGCCTAATATTAGAGACATTGCTCACATTCTTTTAGAGGTATGAGTGATTTCTATATTAAAAAAGAAGTTTTGAAATCAAATGTTTCAACTTTCAACCTACCGTTTGATTTGATTGTGAAGAATTTTATGGCATAGTGTTTATACGTTTTCCAATTCAAAAAATCTGAAGTTTCAAAATTTTAATTTGTAGGGTTTCAAAGGGTAAAGGGAAACAAGACTAAGGTTATAAACATTTCAAAATTTCATAAACTAATTTTTAGAATAGGATAGTATTTCAAATTTATTGCATTTGTTCTATAATAATTGTTCTTTATTATTAAACCAAGACATCAATTGGATTTTAGTGTAGGCAATAACTGAACCATATATCTCTTATTCAACAATAAAATATTTTATCGATTAAGTTAGCAAGAACCCACAAAATATTTTACCACAGTTGGATGTGCATTATTGCGGCTGAATTGAATTCTATGTAACATGTTATCTTTTTGCAGATGCATCCAGTATCCATAATGAAGGATGAATGTACACATGTATACTTTGTAGGCAAAGGTTGCAAGCGGAATCTGGTGTGACATTTGGGCAAATTCACAAGGTAATCTTCTTTGAGATTAGTATTTTAGCTGCATATATAATGGAAGACAATATCAATAATTCTAAAATTTTCAATTTTCAAGTTATCGTTCACTTCCAATGAACTGTGACTTGTCATTCATGACGTAATAATGATCTCTTAATAAGAAATAAATTTTAAAATCAGAACTGGAGAGATGTAAACCAACTTTGAACTTATAAATTAATCCATTCCTATTCAAGAATAATAGTAGCATAATTATAGTGATGATCTTTTCTTTTTTTTCCAAATGGTAATTAGTTTAAGCTTGAACATTATTTACAGGGAGTCAAGCTTCAGAATAGCAGAATTGTCAGATTGAGAAATGAAGACATTAAAAATTTATTACACCGTAAGAAGTTTTACTTGGTTCTTGATTTAAATCACACACTGCTAAATTCTACTAAGCATAGAGATATGACATAGAAGAAGAAAATTTAAAGAGCCAAATAGATTCTTTGCAAGTTATTTTTTTCACCTTTATATTTGATTATTCTTTGAAAGTGTACTCAGCTTTTCATTTATCAATGTTTTCAGGAATATTAAACATATTTACTGAATTACAGTCCTTTATTTTTTCTTCAATTTTTTTTAAAGAGAATTTCAATTTATGATGTCTGCCTCTAATGATAACTATTTATCAAAACCAGTACACTAATCAATTTTTGGTGTAAGTGAAAATTGAACACAAATCTCTTATTCAACTATAAGACTTTAACGTTTTTATTGTAGTTCTCTTCCCTGTTTTCTTCTCCTCATGGTAGGAGCGTTTTCATCTCACTATGTGGTGAGTTTTCTTCTCTTCTCTTCTCCTAACTAGTTAGGACAAGGCAAGAGGTTTTTATTTTCCAGTGTTACGTGGTTTTCCATTACAATTGTGAAGACTACCTACATTGATAGAACTATGGAATCGGAGGTACTTGAACGCATCCAGAGTATGAAACTAACTATGGATGAAGATGAGGTCATGGCAATTTGGCCAGTGAGGAGAGACAAGATTTTGGAGGAGTTCTCCCTAAGCTTGATAGGATGTTTCCTCACATCAAAGTCCATCAACTTTAGGGCGGCAAAGAATCTGATACGGTCTATGTGGAAACTAGGGGATGATTTGAGGATAGTAGAGATGGGTGATGGGATTTTTCAGTTCAAGTTTTCATTGGAAAGTCAATTGGCGTGGGTGTGGAATAATAGTCCCTGGTGCTTTGACAACCACCTATTGGCTCTCCGCCGATGGGAAAAAGGAATGACTGTGAGGTCAGTAACCTTTACGCATCAACCATTTTGGATTCAAGTATGGGGCTTGCCCTTTGATTTAATAACGGAAGAGGTAGGGAGGGATATAGACAATGGCATTGGGAAGCTAGTGGAGGTGGACTGCAAAACTTTCCAAACTGAACAATCTCGCTTTCTTCGAATTCGTGTGGAAGTACCATTGGATAAGCCGCTTCGACGAGGATGCCTAATGATCAGTCCCGAAGGTGATGAGGTTCGAGTGGCATTCAGGTATGAAAGGCTAGCTGGGTGGTGTTTTAACTGTACGAGGATCGGCCATGACCATAAGGAGTGCCCATCAACTGTTTCAACTGAAGGTGGTGAAAAACCTTATGGGGAGTGGCTGAAGGCTGGAACTTGTGTGCGACAAGATAGGCTGAATGTACGACAGACACCATCATGACGGGAACAGGGAAATGCGCCGCCAAGAAGCAAGAATCAAGAGTCTGGCTCACCAAGTGCTAAACCGGCTGAAATAAAGGAGTCCGATACAACTAAAACAACCTAGTCTGATACGGTTCAGCAAACCGAAATGCCTAGTCTGAGTTTTGCGCAAAAACTAAGGAAAAAATTGGCTTTTTCCCTTTTTAAAAAAACAATCCACCATTTTTTCCTATTTCCCAAACTAATTAGGGAAATGTCCCTCTTTTAAAACTCGATTTTCTCAAAATCAAGTTAAGCCCTATAGTGGCATTTTTAAGGAGCTTATAGTGACGTTTTAAGGACCTATAGTGGCGTTTTATAACTCGATCTCCATGAAGTCTAGTTATAGGTAAAAAAAAAAAGAAAAAAAATTGCATGTAACTCGACTTCATGGAGATCGAGTTACAAAACGCCACTATAAGTCCTTAAAACGTCACTATAAGCTCCTTAAAATGCCACTATAGGGCTCCAGAATAAATTTTTTTTTTTTTTTTATTATAACTAGATTTTGAGAAAATCGAGTTTCAAAAGAGAGGCATTTCCCTAATTAGTTTGGGAAATTGGGCAAAATGATGGATTTTTTTTTTTGAAAGGGGCATTTGCCCATTTTCTCCCAAAAACTGATATGTCCCAAATCATGCAATCATTCCTCATTTATTGCACCACAGCTGGACAACAATAATGACCCAGTTACAAAAAAAATCCATTCACTACCAAATTTAAGTGTGATCAACACGATTAATGACTCAGTTACAAAAAAAATTTCACTCACCACCAAAATTAAGTGAGATCGAAAATCATGGAGAGCATTTATTTTCGGTCCCTATCAGTTACAGCGCAACAAAGACTCACACCAAAACCCTAACAACACAGCCATGCGAACCAAAAAAAGACACCCTTTAAACCCACATGGACCAGACTGGTCCGCCTTCCCTCTACACCATGCATGGCTAATTGTAAGGGTCAGAAAATAGTGGGTGCCAAACAATAGTATGATTGTAATGAACATGGAGCCTGGAAATAGAATTATGCAGAAAGCAAGTGGTTCATGACCATGGAGAACAATTCAAAAACCATATTACCAATGGTGGAGGCTGATGCTCAACCTCGCTGGACGCAATGATCGTCATAAGCTGGAATTGCCGGGGGCTTGGGAATCGCCAGGTAGTTGAGGTTCTCGCCGAGTTGGTGAGGCAGAAAGTTCCCACAGTTTTGTTTCTCATGGAAACAAAATTGTCTGTAAGAGAAATGGAGCCTATCAAGAGTGAGTTGGGCTACCCCTCTATGCTGGCTGTATCAAGTGAAGGTAGAAAAGGAGGGTTGGCTTTGTTATGGAAGGTTGAGGTGGTGGTTGATACATAAACTTACTCTTCGAACCATATAGATGCCAATATCCATACACAAGACTCATCTCCGTGGAGATTAACTGGGATATACAGACATTCAGAGGAGGAGAAGAAGGTAGAAACGTGGAGACTCATGCGGCACCTTCATGCATGTAGGGCACTTCCATGGGTATGCCTAGGTGATTTTAAAGAAATATTGTCATCGGATGAGAAAAAGTGAAAAATGGAGGAATTCCTAGACAGGTAACACCTATGCTAGCATTTAGACACACTCTTCTTCATTTTGGGCTAGCTGATCTTGGTTTCAGGGGCTGCTGGTTCACATGGAGAAATGGCTAGTTAGGGGCGGCATTTGTGGAAGAGAGATTGGACAGGTGTATTGCAACAATGGAATGGAGAGACAGGTTTCCAAGAGTTGTGATGCACCATCTTACCGTGCCCTACTCCTACCATGATCCCATTTTGTTGGACATGGCGCCTTCCAACTACCCTCAACGCCGACGACGCCGTATCAAACGTTTTGAAGAGAAGTGGGTAACACATCCTGAGTGCGAAAATGTTATTCAGGAATCATGGAGTCAAGCACAACCATGAGACAACCCCATGTATCGCCTCTTTGAGAAAATAAAAAAATGCCGGTCGGACCTAATAGCATGGAGTAGGCAGACTTTTGGTAATACTAGAACCAGGTTGGATGCCAAACAGGGAGAGTTGGCTATCTTAGTGTAGGAAGGATATGGATAGAATGTGGAAAGAATAAATGGAGTGAGAAAGGAGATAAGGGAACTCTTACACCATGAAGAAGTTTTTTGGCGGCAAAGATCAAGGTCTATTTGGTTACCAGCAGGGGATAAAAACACAAAATTTTTCCACCAAAGGGCAAGCCAAAGAAGAAGGAAGAATAATATAGACAGGTTGCATGATAGGGATGGAGTATGGCAAACGGAAGTAGAAAGAGTAGCCAACATGCAGAGTACTATCAAAATTTGTTCACTTCTTCTAATTAGTTGGATATAGAAAGGGTGATTGAGTTAGTGGACCATGTGGTAATGGAGGAGATGGCACAATCCCTGGTTCATCCTTATATAGAAGAAGAAGTAAGGACCGCTTTCTTTCAGATGCACCCATCCAAATCACCGGGACTGATGGTATGTCGCCTTTCTTTTTTCAAAAATTCTGGCACATTGTTGGAAATGATGTTACTGTTGTTGTTTTATCTTTCTTACACTCAGGAAGGTACTTACAGAAAATGAATTTTACACATATTGTACTCATTCCCAAAAAAAATGATCCAAAATATATTACGGAGTTCCGCCCCATTAGCTTGGGTAATATTGTTTCAAGGATCATATCTAAGGTCCTTGCAAACCGTATAAAAGTTATTTTACCTGATGTAATATCTGACTCTCAAAGTGCATTTGTGCCTGATAGAAATATAACAGATAATACCACAATTGCTTTTGAAATACTGCACTGCATAAGGTATAGGAGGAAAGGAAAAACAGGTCACATAGCAGTAAAACTTGACATCAGCAAAGCATATGACAGAGTGGAGTGGGAGTTCCTTCGTCATATAATGCTCAAAATTGGCCTTCCAAACCAATGGGTCCAATTAGCCATGGAAACGGTGTGCACAGCTTCCTATTCCATTCTCCTCTATGGTGAACCCACAGGTTTCATCACCCCTTCCCGAGGCATAAAGCAAGGAGACCCATTATCTCCCTATCTTTTCCTAATGTGTGCGGAAGGTCTCTCCTCCCTTATCCGAAAGGCCATAGACAATCAGCACTTGAATGGCGTGGTATCTTGCCAGGGAGGGGTCAAGCTCTCACACTTACTTTTTGTAGATGATTGTCTGCTATTTTGTGAAGCAACAACTAGGGAATGCCAAAACCTACTGGATATACTAGCATTGTATGAAGGTGCCTCAGGACAAGCTATCAATAGGCAAAAAATTACACTTTTCTTCAGCCCCAATACCAATCATGGAGTAAAGCAAGCAATTCAGAACATATTGGGGGCACAAATTATGACCAATTGTAAAAAATACCTTGGATTGCCAATGGTGGGGGGCAAATCAAAAGTGAGCACCTTTAGGGAGATACAAGAGCAAGTAACCAAAAGGGTATTGAAATGGAAGGAGAAGCATACCTCAAAGGTAGGTAGAGAAGTGTTGATCAAAACAGTAGCACAAGTAATACCAATTTACTCTATGAGCATGTTCAAGTTCCCACAAAAAAATTGTAATGATATCAACTCATTCCTAGTAAAGTATTGGTGGGGGCAAACTCAAAATGAAAGAAAAATCCATTGGATCAATTGGGATAAACTGTGCAAACCTAAAGATAAAGGGGGAATAGGCTTTAGGGACATCCATGCCTTTAATATAGCCATGTTAGCCATGCATGGAGGCTGATCCAAGGAGGGCATTCTCTTTTTGTTAGGGTGTATAAGGCTCGATATTTCCCCAATTGCTCATTTATGGAGGCTGAGCTAGGGTGTAACCCTTCTTTTGTGTGGAGAAGCTTGTTGGAGGCTAGAGAATTGGTCGGGGCAGGCACAGTATGGCAAGTAGGAGACGGGCAGAGTATTGAAGTAAGTGACCATAGGTGGCTAAACAACCCACCTCAGTTCAGACCTGGGATTGACACAAACTTGAAGGTGGCTGACCTTATTGACCAGCAAACTCGGCAATGGAACAAACCGTTACTGCAAGCCACGTTCCAACAGTCCACTATGAATGATATTCTACGTATCAAAATTGGTGAGGAGTAAGACCAAGACAAGCTCAGATGGAAGGAAACGAAGAATGGGTGTTTCTCGGTGAAGACAGCATATTGGGTTGCACTCCGCCTAAATCAGCCAGAAAACGCTGAACACTCCACTGCAAGAGAAGATAAGAAATTCTGGAATAAAATGTGGAAGCTCCATCTCCCCCCAAAGGTCAGAAACTTCATATGGAGAGCATGCTCTGACATACTCCCAACATCCACAAACTTATGCCGTAGGAGAATACCGGTGGCCTCTACCTGCACAATCTGCCAGCAACAGGAAGAAACGGTGGCCCATGTCCTTTGGGAATGTCCACTAGCTAGAAACGTGTGGGGTATGGTTAAGGGTCAGCTGCAGAAGTGTAATTCCGAAACCCCAAACTTCTATATTCTTGCACAACAAATGGAGGAAAAACTGCCCAAAAAGGACCTGGAGTTATGGGCAATGGTGTCGTAGTCCATATGGAATGCAAGAAACCGTTTCCTTTTTGAGAAGAAGCAAAGCACGCCCAGCGATATTCTAGAGGGAGCAACGACTCTGCTTCAGGAGTACCAGAGATTTTGCAGAACAGCCATGAGTACCTGATCGTGCGTCAACAGCTTTTAGAGATATAAACTTTCTAATTTTTCTCCATCTTGTGGTGTGGTATGAGGTTGACGTTGTATAAATGCATGCTAGGCCTAGATTGTGTAAACTGAGCTGACAGCTAGCAAGGCATCTTGAATGTGTATCTATAACCTTTTTGCAATACATATATTCTACCGTTTCTCGCTCAAAAAAATAAAAATAAAATATATATATATATATATATATATATATATATATATAACTTTAACAGTTGAGCTATATACTACCCGCTTCTTCAAAGTTTTATGCTACTAATCGCTAACACATGCGTTGCACGGGCTAGTTAAATAGAAAGATAATTAATCAACCACATGGTAAAAAAAAAAATTAAAAATTAAAAAAACCAATAAGAGACTAATTTGTTCATCAAGTAATCAATCTAAGTAGCATCATAGCTCATGTACAAAACTATTAATCTATTGTCAAAGGGTCAAATGACAATGTGGAAAACATTTCATAAATAACTTATTGATAACAAGTATATAGAGAGGGAACTTTCGTAAATCATCAATGGAATTGGAGTCAACATCTCATTGCAAATGGAATGTAGCTCTATATTAAAACTAAGAGTAAAGTTTTAATCATTCTCTTTCTGTAAAACAGTATTGAAACTAGATGTAGTTTACCTTAGTTTCAAATAGAAATTACTTGAAGAAACAACTATATCTATGTCCTCAGCACCATACATTTCCATCACATATTGCTGTGTCAAGCATGCCAACACAATGAAGAAACAGTTACCAATACATGCTCTCACCAATCATAAAAGTTGGAATGCCAAATTGTGACGATGCAGAAGATACAATTGCCATACCATAAAAAAGATTCTCTCTTTCGACTTATTCAACTTCAATTCCATTACTCTTTCCACAAAATTGTAAAAAATGAAATGAAAAAGCATGAAGTAAACTTTGACATCACAGCCACCAAGAATGTTGTCTTTGCTAAAAATTGAGGGATGAGGGTTCACACCCATCACAACTTGGCAACAAAATTCATTCCTCTACTTCAAGTTCATAATTTCTGTAAAAGCCATAAAATGTTAAATGCTATCCCAAGTTTCACTATTGCAACTGAAACCTTCATGACTGCCTGTTTTATATGCTTACAATTAATCATTAAATAGGAAGATAAATACTTGATAGATCTCATTTACCTACTTTGTCCAAGTGCTTCAACATCTTCCAAATCACCTTTTTTTTTTTTTTTTT